>NC_133327.1:593043437-593168437 GCF_042186555.1 Aquarana catesbeiana
TTTGCAACAGCAGCCGCGAGAGCACGTGGGGTAGGAGTGCCTGTGATGTTCTCCATAGCAGGGGGACACTTGTAGCAGCCAGCAGCAGTAGCGGATGCAGGTAGGTTGCTAGTGCCGGGTACTGCAGATGCAGGTACGTGGAGGCTGAAGCAAGGTGCAGAGTGAGACAAGCCAGATCAGATACAAGAGGAATCAAGATACATCAGAGATTACATTTAAGAATGGTCAAGTTCAGGCAGAGGTTTGGCAGCAGAGAAATCCGGAGGTAAGACCGAAGAGGGGTCAAGCAAGCCGAGGTCAGGAATGGAGAGAATCAGAGTAGTCAGGAACCCAGGTAACGATCAGATCAAGGATAGGCACTGGAAAGTGCATACAGGGGGGAACTGCAGATCAGACAGCAAAGGTCCTAGTACATCTGCCCTCCTTATATACTACAATGGCTGCACGCATGCGCATAGGTGTTCACCTGAGCCCACTGACATGCCTGCCAGGAGGGATATCCTTGGAATTGTGCTCACACGTGCGCAATGGTCTCTGTCTCTGCACATCTGCTCTGCTATGGGCAGCGAGTCCCTGACATTGCCCCTCCCCTTACGGGCAGCCTCCGGATGCCTACTCGATCCTCCCTCTGAGTTTGCCTATGGAGAAATTCCTGTATTAACTCTTTTGCATGGATATTCCCCTCGGGTGCCCAGGAGTTGTCCTCTGGACCATAACCCCTCCATTTTATGAGATATTGCATCTGGTTTCTCCTTTTCCCGCAGTTCAGATTGGCCTCCACCTCATATTCCTCATCACCATTGACTAACACTGGTTCAGGTGGACCCTACCCTCTGTCAGGGAAGGGGTCCTATATCTCAGGTTTCAACAGTGATACGTGGAATGCTGGGTGGATTCTAAATGATTCCGGCAAAGACAGTTCATACGATACCTCGTTCAATCTCCGTTTTACCGGAAAAGGACCTATGAACTTGGGCGCCAGCTTCTTTGATGGGTATGCCAGCCTGAGGTTTGCTGTGGATAGTCATACTCGATCTCCTGTTTGAAGATTCAGCTCCCCTCTCCTCTTCTTGTCGAATGCCCGCTTGTTATCCATCTGTGCCTTTGTCACTGCTTCCAGTAGGATCTTGTTGTGACTGAGCAACTCCATTGTATTCTGTACTGCTGGAACTGAGGACTCAGAAACAAAATCGGGTAGAAAAGATACATGGAAACCATAGTTCACAAAAAATGGGGACTGCCCTGTGGTGGAATGGCTAGCATTATTGTATGCAAGCTCGGCCAGGGGCAACGACGACACCCAATCATTTTGTGCAAACGACGTAAAACACCAGATGTACTGCTCCAGGGTCTGATTTGTTCTTTCTGCCTGTCCGTTAGTTTGGGAGTGGTATGCAGAGGCTAAGAATAGCTCAGACTTCAGGACCTCACATAATGCTCTCCAAAACCATGTGGTGAACTGCACCCCCTGGTCACATACAATGTTCACCGGAACCCCATGCAATCTCACAATCTCCTTAATAAAGACTCTGGCTGTCTCCATGGCAGATGGGGTATTATTCAATGGTATGAAGTGTGCCATCTTTGATAGCCTGTCTACTACCACAAAGATTGCCGTGCATTCCTCTGATGGTGGGAGCTCTACAATAAAGTCCATTGCGATGATTTTCCATGGTCTATGGGGGGACAGGTAGTGGTTTCAGTAACCCCCAAGCTCGGCTCCTTGCGGTCTTGCTTCGGGTACAGATGGGACAAGAGTTCACATAACTCTTTCAGAACCCCTCTAGGTCTGGCCACCAGAAGGTACGACATACCAAGTCTATTGTCTTTGTGATGCCGAAATGGCCTGCCAGTGGGTGATCGTGAAGAAGCTTTAGCACCTGTACCCGGGCCTGGTCTGGTACGAAAATCTGACTCTCCCGCCATTGTAACGCATCTCTGGCTACCAAGGTTACCCCGGGGGGGACTACTGATATTAGTGGAAGCCTGTTTAATCTGTGACAGTAGATCAGGTTGTAATAGCAGAAAGTTACCTGCGGATAAGATGGTATCTGGTACGACCCGTTCCCTTGGGTCATCGTACATCCTTGACAATGTGTCTGGTTTAACGTTCTTGGATCCGAGTCTGTATGTGATATGGAAGGTAAATCTTGTGAAGAACAGCGCCCACCGAGCTTGGCGTGGCCTCAGCCGTCGGGCAGATCATAGATATTCTAGGTTTTTGTGATCCGTGTAGATCAGTATGGGGTGTGTTGCACCCTTGATTAGGTATCTCCATTCTTCTAACGCCACCTTAATGGCGAGTAATTCTTGGTCACCCACATCATAATTTCTCTCCGCTGGGGAGAGTTGGCAGGAGAAGAAGGCTACGGGGTGCATCAGGTCTTTCAATCCTCGGCATTATGACACCACTGCTCCTATTGATGACTCTGAGGCATCTACCTCCAAGATGTAGGGTAGTGCTGGGTTAGAGTGGCTTAGCCTCGGGGCGGAAGCAAACAATTTCTTAAAGGTCTTGAACGCTTCTTGGGCTTCTATGCTCCAGTGGAATCACAGGTGCAACTTGGTTAACTGGGTGACAGGGTTATAACAGCTAAAAACCCCTTTTCTCCTGTAGAAGTTGGCAAATCCTATGAATCGCTGCACCCCCTTCTTGTCAATGGGTACCGGCCAATCAAAGATGGCAGAAACTTTTTGGGGGTCCATCTTGATTCCTGCTGGAGAGATCATCAACCCCAAAAACTAAATGCTCTGGCACTCAAACTGACATTTCTCCAGTTAGGAGTAGAGTTTTGTGTTGAGGAAGTCGGAGCAGGACACTCTTGACATGTCCTCGGTGGGCGATCAGGGATAAGGAAAAGATTAGGATATCATCCAGATAAACTGTGATAAAGATGTCTAGAAAGTCCCGGAAAACATAGTTGATGAAGTGTTGGAAGGTGGCTGGTGAATTGCATAGGCCAAAGGGCATCACCAAATATTCATAATGGCCAAACCTGGTGCGAAAAGCTGTCTTCCACTCATCCCCTTCTCTGATGTGGACCAAGTTGTACGCTCCTCTGGGGTCCAGTTTGGTGAAGATGGTTGCTGCTCTCAGTTTTTGGAATAGCTCAGGCATCAAGGGGAGAGGGTAGCGGTTCTTGACCGTGATTTTATTCAGTTCTCTGTAATTGGCACATGGCCGTAAGGATTGGTCCTTCTTGGTCACAAAAAAGGTTCCAGCCCCTACGGGGGATGTGGATGGGCGGATGAATCTCTTCTTGAGATTCCCGTCCACGTCCTCCCTTAGTGCTCCTTGTTCCTTCTCGGACAGGGGGAAGATGCGCCAGAAGGGAATCTCAGCCCCAGGGAGTAACTCTATGGGGCAGTCATATGGTCTATGGGGAGGCAGTGTGTCCTGCACCCTGTTTACTGAAAACATCTTGGTATTCCTCATCGGCCTTGGGTTTGAATCCATACATAGTAAGCTGGTTGCGGCCTCGGAGGCCCTAGGGAGGGCGTGTTCCTGGCAGTAATGGGACTGAAACTTGATTTCTCCAGCGATCGAATCAATCTGAGGGTTATGGTCTTGGAGCCAGGGAAGGCCCAGAATGATGGGAAATAGTGGAGATGAGATAGCGTCCAGGCTTAGGAGTTCTTTATTCTGAGCTGGTGTAGTCACAGATAGGGGCCAGGTATACTGACAACCCCTGCCCAGGCGGAATTGGTGTTGCAAGGCTGCATCATTCCATTGGGTTTCCCCACTCCAACGTCTGAAATCTGAGACATAATCCTCAGCTGCTCGCTGACCCTGCTGCAGAGCATGGAGGGATGTTTCGGCAGTAACGGTGCGTTGGGGGGGTCGTCGTCTAGCTGTGCCATTGCGTTAAAAAAGGAGGACATCTCCCGCACCTGTAGATCATCCTTCTCCAGTAACTGGTGGGCCCATGACTGAGGCTCCCCTTGCAGGAGAGCGATGATGAACCCAACCTTTGTGGCCTCCAGAGAAAAGGTTCGGGGTTGGAGTGTGAAATATAGCTGGCAGGCGGTACGGAAGGTCCTGAATTTGCTCCGATCCCTGGAGAATCATTCAGGTGTTGGAACCCGCGGTTCTGGTGGCAGCATCATCACTGTAGGTGAAGGACCTGCCTGGGCTGGAGCCGGACTGGTCAGGGAGCTGGGTGGAGTAGCCAGGGATTGTACCTGTTCTTCCAGCTGAATATAACTTTCTTGCAAGGATTTGACGGCCTGTGTAAGGGCAGGAAGGAGTTGGGAAATCTCCAGCGGAGAGGGTCCTCTTGCAGGCTCTGTAATGGCTGTCTGATACTGTCTCATACCTTTTAAGGTAGAGCCTGACGAGCAGAGGAAGGCCTCTCGTACAGCTCTGGTTCAAAGGCCATTGAGTTTGCAACAGCAGCCGTGAGAGCACGGTAGGGTAGGAGTGCCTGTGGTGTTCTCTGTAGCAGGGGGACACTTATAGCAGCCAGCAGCAGTAGTGGAGCTGCAGTCGGTGGCCGTGGAAGCAGGCACTTGTGGATGCAGGGATGCAGGTAGATTGCTGGTGCCGGGTAATGCGAATGCAGGTACGTAGAGGCTGAATCAAGGTGCAGAGTGAGACAAGCCAGGTCAGATACAGAGGAATCAAGGTACATCAGAGATAACACTTAAGAATGGTTCAAGTTCAGGCAGAGGTTTGGCAACAGAGAAATCCGGAGGTAAGGCTGAAGAGAGGTCAAGCAAGCCGAGGTCAGGAATGGAGAGAATCAGAGTAGTCAGGAAGCCAGGTAACGATCAGATAATATCCTGATAGAAATATCAAGAAGAAGAAGGAGGGTCAGGAGGCCAACTCAGGGTATGTCAGTTCCATTCAATAATACGATCTAGGCTCGACTAGTTTCGCGCATCCATGCGCTTCTTCTGGAGCTAATCATATCTAATGGATAAGGATAAAAAAAAAAAAAAGCATAAATAATATGCTAATGGTCACATACAAGGGGGTGTGTGTATATATGTATGTATGTATGTGTGTGTGTGTGTGTGTGTGTATGTGTGTATATATATATATATATATATATATATATATATATATATATATATATATATATATATATACACACACAATAATATTCAACATCAAAAAGTACACACATGTGTAATGCAATAGCATTAATGGATATTGTGGGCCAAAAACAGTAGGGCATGCGGACAACTGTGGAGGTTGATGTGGAGCCGTATAGATCCTACGGGCAGGTATGGGGGCACAGATTATTGGCAATACCCATCAAATTCTAGCACAAATGTAAGAAAAGTGTAATATAGGATCAGAGTGCACCCCTGTGGTTAACACAGAGGTTATTAATAAAATAAAAGATAGAAATGCAAAAGGAGAGAAGGGGGAACAGAAGAGGGGGGGGGGGCTAGGACTTACAATATACGGTGCTTTTCAAAGCATGATTGTATATATGTCTGTTCTATCCTCCCTGGAATAATTTATTTAGGCTTTCCAAAAGGGTGGTCCCAAATAGTTAAGTCTTTATGCAGGGCAGACAAATGTATATCAAAATGTCTAAATGAGTCATTTCGAAATTCGAAACAGCAAGAAACACCTTAGACATATATGTACCAGTGATCTTCCATGAAAAGTTCATCTGGAGATTATCATAGAGATGGGACAAACATAAAGTAGATGTCACCTAGATCGGTAGTATGTGTGTATATAATACCTCAAAGTCGCCCAGTAGGAGGGTCCACAAGCATAGCCTTGCCACCCAGGTGAGTCTGCAATCAATCTATAAAAAGGTGAGGTACTATGATAATAGCTAGCAGATGTATCAGGGGAGAAAGTTTATCTTTTTAAAGATTGATTGCAGATCTGGGTGGCAAGGCTATGCTTGTGTACCCTCCTATTGGGTGACTTTTAGGTATTATACACCTACTGTACATACTACCAATCTAGTGACATCTACTTTACGTTTGTCCCAGGTCTATGATAAACTCCAGGTGAGCTTTTATGGCAGATCACTGGTATATATATGTCTGAGGCTCTTTCTTGCTGTTTCAAATTTCTGCTAGAAATAAATTTCATTTATTTATACATTTTTACATGCATTTGTCTGCCCTGCATATAGACCTTACTCTTTAGGACCACCCTATTGGCAATCCTAAAGAAATGATTCCAGGGAGGATAGAACAGACATATACAGTGAGTAAAAAAAGTATTTGATCCCTTTTTGCATATGTACATTTGCCCACTGACAAAGAAATGATAAGTCTATAATTTTAATGGTAGATTTATTTTAACAGTGAGAAACAGAATAACAACAAAAATATCCATAAAAACGCATTTCAAAAAAGTAATAAATTGATTTGCATTTTAATGAGTGAAATAAGTAATTGATCCTCTATCAATCAGCAAGATTTCTGGCTCCCAGGTGTCTTCTATACAGGTAAAGAGCTGAGATGGAGCACTCGATAAAAAGAAGTGCTCCTAATCTTAGCTTAATACTTGTATAAAAGACACCTGTCCACAGAAGCAATCAGTCAATCAGATTCCAATCTCTCCACCATGGCCAAGACCAAAGAACTGTCCAAGGATGTCAGGGACAAGATTGTAGACCTACACAAGGCTGGAATGGGCTACAAGACCATCGCCAAGCAGCTTGGTCATAGGGAGACAACAGTTGGTGTGATTATTCGCAAATGGCAGAAACACAAATTAACTGTCAGTCTCCCTCGGTATGGGGCTCCATACAAGATCTCACCTTGTGGAGTTTCAATGATCATGTGAACGGTGAGGAATCAACCCAGAACTACACAGGAGAATCTTGTCAATGATCTCAAGGCAGTTGGGATCATAGTCACCAAGAAAACAATTGGTAACACGCTACGCCGTGAAGGACTGAAATCATGCAATGCCCACAAGGTCCCCCTGCTCAAAAAAGCACATGTACAGGCCCGTCTGAAGTTTGCTAATGAACATCTGAATGATTCAGAGGAGAACTGTGTGAAAGTTTTGTGGTCAGATGAGACCAAAATCGAGCTCTTTGGCATCACATCAACTCGCTGTGTTTGGAGGAGGAGGAATGCAAGAACACCATCCCTACCGTCAAACATGGAGGTAGAAACATTATGCTTTGTGGGTGTTTTTCTGCTAAAGGGACAGGACATCTTCACCACATCAAAAGTACGATGGATGGGGTCATGTAACATCAAATCTTGGGTGAGAACCTCTAAAAATAGGTGTGGATGGGTATTCCAGCATGACAATGACCCAAAACACACAGCCAAGGCAACAAAGGAGTGGCTCAAGAAGAAGCACATTACAGTCATGAAGTGGCCTAACCAGTCTCCAGGCCTTAATATCATAGAAATATCATAGAAAATATGTGGAGGGAGCTGAAGGTACAAGTTACCAAACGCCAGCCTCGAAACCTCGATGACTTGGAGAGGATCTGCAAAGAGGAGTGGGACAAAATCCCTCCTCAGATGTGATCAAAACCTGGTGGCCAACTACAAGAAATGTCTGACCCGTGTGATTGCCAACCAGGGTTTTGCCACTACCAAGTCATGTTTTGCGAAGGTGTCAATACTTATTTCACTCATTAAAATGCAAATCAATTTATAACTTTTTTAAATGCATTTTTCTGGATATTTTTGTTATTCTGTCTCTTACTGTTAAAATAAACCTACCATTAAAATTAGACTGATCATTTCTTTGTCAGTGGGCAAAAGTACAAAATTAGCAGGGATCAAATACTTTTTTCCCTCCTCTCTAGCCCCTCCCCCCTTTGTTCCCCTTCTCTCCTTTTGCATCTCTATCTTTTATTTTTTTAATAACCTCTGTGTTAACCACAGGGGTGTACTCTGACCCTATATTACATCTGTACTAGAATTTGATGGCTATTGCCCATAATCTGCGCCTCCATACCTGCCCACAGGACCTATACAGCTCCACACCAGCCTCCACAGTTGTCCGTCTGCCCTGCTTTTATTGGCACACAATATCCATTATTACAATCTTTTGTAAGTATATGCTATTGCATTACACATGTGTGTACTTTTTGATGTTGAATATTATTGTGTGTGTGTGTATATATATATATATGTGTGTGTGTGTGTGTATATATATATATATATATATATATACACACATATACATACAGTACCTCACAAAAGTGAGTACACCCCTCACATTTTTGTAAATGTTTTATTATATCTTTTCATTTGTGACAACACTGAAGAAATTACACTTTGCTGCAATGTAAAGTATTGAGTGTGCAGCTTGTATAACAATGTTGCTGTCCCCCCCCAAATAACTCAACACACAGCCATTAATGTCTAAACCGCTGGCAACAAAAGTGAGTACACCTCTAAGTGAAAATGTACAAATTGGGCCCAAAGTGTCAATATTTTGTGTGGCCACCATTATTTTCCAGCAATGCCTTAACCCTCTTGGGCATGGAGTTCACCAGAGCTTCAGAGATTGCCACTGGAGTCCTCTTCCACTCCTCAATGATGACATTATGGAGCTGGTGGATGTTAGAGACCTTGCACTCCTCCATCTTCTGTTTGAGGATGCCCCACAAATGCTCAATAGGGTTTAGGTCTGGAGACGTGCTTGGCCAGTCTATCACCTTTACCCTCAGCATCTTTAGCAAGGCAGTGGTCATCTTGAAGGTGTGTTTGGGGTTGTTATCATGTTGGAATACTGCTCTGCGGCCCAGTCTCTGAAGGAAGGGGATCATGCTTTGCTTCAGTATGTCACAGTACATGTTGGCTTTCATGGGTCCCTCAATGAACTGCAGCTCCCCAGTGCCGGCAGCACTCATGCAGCCCCAGACCATGACACTCCCACCGCCATGCTTGAATGTAGGCAAGACACACTTGTCTTTGTACTCTTCACCTGGTTGCCACATGCTTGACACCATCTGAACCAAATAAGTTTATTTTGGTCTCATCAGACCACAGGACATGATTCCAGTAATCCATGTCCTTAGTCTGCTTGTCTTCAGCAAACTGCGGGCTTTCTTGTGCATCATCTTTAGAAGAGTCTTCCTTCTGGGATGACAGCCATGCAGACCAATTTGATGCAGTGTGCGGCCTGTGGTCTGAGCAGTGACAAGCCAACCCCCCACCCCTTCAACTTCTGCAGCAATGCTGGCAGCACTCATACATCTATTTCCCCAAAGACAACCTCTGCATATGACACTGAGCACATGCACTCAATTTCTTTGGTCGACCATGGCGAGGCCAGTTCTGAGTAGAACCTGTCCTGTTAAACCACTGTATAGTCTTGGCCACCGTGCTGCAGCTCAGTTTCAGAGTCCTGGCAATCTTCTTATGGCCTAGGCTATCTTTATGTAGAGCAACAATTCTTTTTTTCAGATCCTCAGAGTTCTTTGAGGTGCCATGTTGAACTTTCAGTGAACCAGTATGAGAGAGTGAGAGAGATGACACCAAATTTAACACACCTGCTCCCCATTCACACCTGAGACCTTGTAACACTAACGAGTCACATGACACCGGGGAGGGGAAATGGCTAATTGGCCCAATTTGGATATTTTCACTTAGGGGTGTACTTTTGTTGCCAGTGGTTTAGAGATGAATGGCTGTGTGTTGAGTTATTTTTAGGGGACAGCAAATGTACACAGTTATACAAGCTCCCTACTTTACATTGTAGCAAAGTGTTATTTCTTCAGTGTTGTCACATGAAAAGATAGAATAAAATATTTACAAAGATGTGAGGGGTGTACTCACTTTTGTGTGCGTGTGTGTGTCTATATATATATATATATATATATATCTGTGTGTGTGTATATATATATATATATATATATATATATATATATATATATATACCCTTGTATGTGACCATTAGCATATTAGTTATGCTTCATTTTTTGAATGGGATCGACATACCCTAAGTTGGCTTCCTGACCCTTCTTCTTGATTTTTCTATCAGGATATTATACATTTAGGTTGTTTACTGTATTTATACATTGTTACTTATCAGTCTTGGGGATGTCTAGCATAACTACACTGATTGGGGATATACTGGACCACCAAGTGGCCAGTGGAACCTCTTTTTAGTTAACATTTATTTGTGTATATACATTTTAACATTTGTATACGTCTTTATATATGTTTTCTTTTGTTTCAATAAAATTATACAAATTTTTTTAATTATGCCTAAAAAGCCCATTCTTTCTTCATTCCTTGATCTTCCTATTGGGAGTATCTTACCAAAAATAACATTTTTGTTGCAGGGGATGCCTGAAAACTGACTTTTATCTTAGTGCAGACTTTTGGGAAAATCAGTGAGCCAATCATACAAGTAGAAAATGACATATCTGGGGGGCGTTCTGTACACATTATGTGTACGGAACACCTTCAGGTAGCCATATTGCAATGCATTTTACAGACAATTACAGAGCTGCAGATTGAAAAGGAAAGGTTATTTTTAATATCCAATTACAATATGACTTGTGTTGCAGTTATATACGCTATATTATTATTATTATTTTGTTATTTGCTATCCCCCCCCACGAAAGTGGAGTTACCCTTTAAGAATATAATTTTTTTCCTTTTAAACCACTTTACTTAGTATCACTTTCATTTTAAGATCTTGGGTTTCAAACTGTTAGGTCTCTAAACAAGCCACCTGTGATTCTTAGTTTTCTATGACAGTGCCCAGAATAACTCCACAAAAGTGTTTTATGGCAATGTCTCTTTCGAATCCTCTAACAACCGAGGCTATTTCTGAAATTCACAACTTGCTATAAGCCTGGGTTTGTAGTAGAATAATAGAAGTTAAACTGTTTCTTTACATTGAATTATGAGCCTGTCATGACAAATCTGTCTCCTTCTGCGTGACTAGGTGACATTGTGACCAGCTACTTTTAGGCTGACACTCGCTCTGACTTGTAGCATGAGCATGACTTGCTGGCATTTGCCAAGCTGCCCGTAAGGAGCCAGAGAGGAGATAACTTCTCTCTAGTCACAAAAGAGCAGCTATCGACTTTGTGTGTATTTCCATAATGTTCCCCCATTCTTCAACCCAGTAGCTCAGAGCTTGACACTGGGGCTTGCTGCAGTCACATTGAATAAAATTATCACACATGTTCTATCTCACAGACAGTGGGTTCCTCAAAAAGAACATTTTTAAGACCATGACAAGGTGCTGATAGATATGTACAGACTTTACAGTATATGTAAATCAACTATATATGCAGTCATTGAGGGAAATACTCCAGACACAGCCCCACCCAGGCCTCCTAAATCTACAATTTCAGCCACTGAGAGGGAGCTAGCTGCACATTGTTAAAGTGGTATTAAACCCAAAACCAAAAATTTAATATATTGCAGCTTACCAATTGTTAGTTGAGGTGGGAGGAGAAAAGTATAATGGCGCGTACACACGATCAGAAATTCCGTCAGAAAAAAACTTGGATGGTTTTTCCGACGGAATTCTGCTCAAGCTTGCCTTGCATACACAAGGTCACACAAAAGTTCTCTGAACTTTCGACCATCAAGAACGCAGTGACATACCACGAGCCGAGAAAATTAAGCTCAATGCTTCTGAGCATTCATCAAATTGTTTCCGAGCATGCGTGATTTTTTGTGCGTCTGAATTGCATGTGGTGGAACACATTTTCGGATAGGAACTTTTTTAGAGAACCTGCTCTCAATCTTTTGCTGGCTGGAATTCTGCCAGCAAAAGTCCGATGGAGCATACACACGGTCGGATTTTCTGACCAAAAGCTCACATCCGACTTTTGCTGGCGAATTTCTGATCGTGTGTTCGGGGCATTAGAGATTTAAATTTGCTAACAAATTGAAGTCAAACTCCAGTTATTGCTTTATAAGCAGTTACAGCAAACCGTTTTTTTCCTTTTGCCATAAAGGTTTTACATGAATAAAACGTGATCATTGTGTGCACCCCTGTCAGTGGTAAATGGTTTGTTTCATCCCTGTAACATCTGGAGAGCTTGCTTTTTTGAGAAACAACAGACTTAGGCTGCCCGTACTTGGATCAAATTTCAACTGGCTCAGTAGGTACCAGACAAATTTCAAACCCATGTATGAGCAGGCTAGTGGTCTATCGATCAACTTGTGTACCACCAGCCTGTTGGAAAGTTTTGTTCTTTATTGACACTGCCTACTATAGCCCTCTGGTTGAACGGAAAAACATTACTCATGTGTGGCCAGCCTTACTGGCCAGATCACCAGGTGAAAATAACAGAAAGTCCAAAAAAGAACGCTAACCTAGCCATCGCATCTAAGAATTGGCAAAAATATAAATGTTTGCTTTTGGGTTTAACCACTTGCCGACCAGTCGCCGTCATCATATTGCGGCAGGTTGGCTCTATTACGCGAATCGCCGTATCTGTACGTCGGTTCGTGTAATAGATGCAGTGGGTGCACGCACAGCACCGGAACCGATGCGCATGGCCGGCGTGATCTGCTCAAGCCACCTGCGATCACTCCACAGAGAGCCAGAACGGGGATCTGTCAATGTAAACAAACAGATCCCCGTTCTGTCAGGGGAGTAGAGAGAGATTGTCTGTTCCTAGTGATCAGGAACAGTGATCTCTCTCCTCCTCCAGTCAGTCCACTCCCCTCACAGTTAGAAACACCTCCCAGGGAACACATTTAACCCCTTGATCACCACTAGTATTAACCCCTTCCCGGCCAGTGTCATTTATACAGTAATCGGTGCATTTTTATAGCACTGATCGCTGTATAAATGTCGGTCCCAAAAAAGTGTCCAACCTGTCCACTGCAATGTCGCAGTCCCGCTAAAAATCGCTGATCATCGCCGCTACTTGTTAAAAAAAAAAAAAAAATAATAATGCCATAACTCTATCCCCTATTTTGTAGACACTATAACTTTTGCGCAAACCAATCACTATACACTTATTGCGATTTTTTTTTTTTTTTTTTTTTTTACCAAAAATATGTAGAACACATATTGGCCTAAACTGTGGAGGAAATTTAGTTTTTTTATATTTTTTGGGGGGGATATTTATTATAGCAAAAAGTTTTTGTTTATAGCGCAAAAAATAAAAACTGCAGAGGTGATCAAATACCAATAAAAGAAAGCTCTGTTTGGGGGGGGGGGGGCATAAATTTTGTTTGGGTACAAAGTCGCACGACCACGAAATTGTCAGATAAAATAATGCAGTGCCATATCGCAAAAAATGGCCTGGTCATTAGGGGGGTATAAATCCTTCCGGTCCTTAAGTGGCTAATGTTGCTTTAAAGCATTTGCTAGATTCCATGGTACCTTCTGCTGCGCTTCTGGGAATGTCAGATGCCTGGTCCACATCTGAAATATGTTCTTTCTCCCACAGACCTCCCACAAATACAAGAAGTCCGTAAAACAGTGTTCATTTATAAGCATTGTATTTTAGTTTGTCATCTTTGTGTATGTTTATATATATATATATATATATTTTTTTTTTTTTCAGAAGCATGCTACACACACATACAGAAGTGTGTGTGTATATACAATCTACAGCCGGTAAAATAAGTATTAAACACGTCACCATTCTTCTCTGTAAAAATATTTCTAAAATTGCTATTGACATGTGATTTTCACCACATGTCCGTAACAACCCATGCAATCCATACATATAAAGAAACCAAAACAAATATATTCAGAAATTAAGTTTTGTGTAATAAAATGGAATGACACAGGGAAAAAGTATTGAACACGCTAACTGAAATTTATTTAATGCTTCATATAAAATCCTTTGTTGGTAAAGACAGCTTCTGACACCTGGTAAGACGCCTCCTGTATTGAGAAACTATATGCATTGCTTAGGTGTGATTTTTGGCCCATTCTTCCACACAAATAGTCTTCAAATCTTGAAGGTTCTGTGGGCCTCTTTTATGAACTCTGATCTTTAGTTTTTTCCATAGATTTTCTATTGGATTCAAGTCAGGTGATTGGCTGGGCCAATCTAGCAGCTTTATTTTCTTTCTTTGAAACCAATTGAGAGTTTCCTTGGCTTTGTGTTTGGGATCATTGTCTTGTTGAAATGTCCACCCTCATTTCATCTTCATCATCCTGGTAGATGGCTGCAGATTTTTCAATGATATAAAGTTTGCCAGTACCATATGCTGAAAAACAGCCCCACACCATGATGTTCCCACCTCCAAACTTCACTGTTGGTATGGGTGTGTTTTTGGGGTGATGTGCAGTGCCATTTCACCTCCAAACATGGTGTGTATTATGACATCTAAAGAGTTCAATTTTGGTCTCATCTGACCAGACTATATTCTCCTAGTATTTCACAGGCTTGTCTAAATGTTGTGCAGCGAACTTTAAACAAGATTCAACATGCTTTTTCTTCAACAATGGAGTCTTGCATGGTGAGTGTGCATACAGACCATGGCGGAAACAATTGTACCTTCTAATTCCAGACCTTTATAATCCCAAATGAACCTCTGATTACAGTGTTGTCCATGCTGCCCAGCTCTTACAGACAAATTAAGAGAAACTTAAGTTGACACTTCATCACAGCGGATAGCCAGTCCGAGCCTTCATCAATGGCTGAATAGGCTTGTGAGCTGGACAAGATTGAGCTTGTGGAGCGTATGATCGCATGGGATGAGGATAAATCTGAATCACACAAACTTATGTGGACAGTTTGGTCTCATTTCAGATATTCTTCTGGCTTTGACTCCGTTATCTCCACTAGCGTTTGAGGTTCCAAGCTTATCTGGGATTCTCCCATGGTATCTATTTTTTTTCACTTCTCTCTCTCCCTCCTTTTCATCTTTTTTTCCTCTGCTTCTCTTTTTCCTAACCTTCTTATTACACTCATTATTACTTTTCCTGTATATTTGTAGAGAAAGCTATCATCTTTGTGTTGCCTGATATTCCAGGTATTGTGTTCCTAGCTGAACCGGATGTTTGTTTGGTATTCGTCAGTGTGCACACCATTTTTTTTTTGGTACGTGCCGTTGCTTCAGTTAGACTGTGCCATTACCAGCGGCTGCCACGCGCATTCGCAGGAGTGACATCATTGCGGCTCCCGCGTGCATTCGCGGGAGTGACGTCATCGCCAATCACAGCGCCGGAGCCTGCGATATCCCGAAGTAACTCCGGGAGACATGTCGCCAGTCACAGCAGTGTACGAGGACGGCTGCGGGGGCTTCGATCTCAGTTAAGTAATTCATAATGAGCTAGCATACTAGCTCATTATGCCTTTTTTCTCTTTAACGCTATATATAATATATTTTATTTTTTCTGTTCTACAATGTATGTTGCTCATCATGAAGTGGATATACGAATCCAGATACATTTGTTCAGTTACGATTTGTATTTGCATTGCACACTTGTACTGTCCACAAATACTTAGTAAAAAGATTGAACTTAATTCCAGGCCTTTATAAAGCTCTCCACAAATGGTCCTTGGCTCTTGGACAACTCTTCTGATAATTATTTTCACTTCTCTGTCAGAAATCTTGCAAGGAGCACCTGCGTGGCCGGTTTATGATGAAATTATGTTTTTTTCCACTTCCGGATTATGGCCCCAACAGTGCTCACTGGAACATTCAGAAATTTAGAAATCCTTCTGTAACCAATGCCATCAGTATGTTTTACAACAATAAGGTTGCGAAGGTCTTGAGTGAGCTCTTTTCTTTTACCCATCATGAAATGTTTCTTATGTCACACCTTGGTAATGAGACACCTTTTTATAGGCCATCAGTTGAGACTGAACCAGCTGATATTATTTTGCACTGACAAGGGGCAGGATTGCTTTCTAATTACTGATAGATTTCAGCTGGTGTCTTGGCTTTCTATGTCTTTTTACACCTCCCTTTCTTCATGTGTTAAATACTTTTTTCCTTGGTTTCTTTGTATGTATGGATTGCATGGGTTGTTACTGTCATGTGGTGAAAGTTTTATGTCAATAGCACCTTTCGAAATGTATTTACCTAGAAAAATGGTGACTTGTTCAATACTTATTTTACCCTCTTTGTGTGTGTGTGTGTGTGTATGTGTGTATATATAATACGTGTGTGTGTGTGTGTGTGTGTGTGTATATATATTGCTTTCTTTTTTGTCTATATAGTGTGTGTGTATATATGTATGTATATACAGTGGGGACAGGATGTATTCAGACCCCCTTAAATTTTTCACTCTTTGTTATATTCATTTCATTTTTTTTCCTCATTAATGTGCACACAGTACCCCATATTGACAGAAAAACACAGAATTGTTGACCTTTTTGCAGATTTATTAAAAAAGAAAAACTGAAATATCACATGGTCCTAAGTATTCAGACCCTTTGCTCAGTATTTAGTAGAAGCACCCTTTTGATCTAATACAGCCATGAGTCTTTTTGGGAAAGATGCAACAAGTTTTTCACACCTGAATTTGGGGATCCTCTGCCATTCCTCCTTGCAGATCCTCTCCAGTTCTGTCAGGTTGGATGGTAAACGTTGGTGGACAGCCATTTTTAGGTCTCTCCAGAGATGCTCAATTGGGTATAAGTCAGGGCTCTGGCTGGGCCATTCAAGAACAGTCACGGAGTTGTTGTGAAGCCACTCCTTCGTTATTTTAGCTGTGTGCTTAGGGTCATTGTCTTGTTGGAAGGTAAACCTTCGGCCCAGTCTGAGCTCCTGAGCACTCTGGAGAAGGTTTTCATCCAGGATATCCCTTTATTTGGCCGCATTCATCTTTCCCTCGATTGCAACCAGTCATCCTGTCCCTGCAGCTGAAAAACACTGCCACAGCATGATGCTGCCACCACCATGCTTCACTGTTGGGACTGTATTGGACAGGTGATGAGCAGTGACTGGTTTTCTCCACACATGCCACTTAGAATTAAGGCCAAAAAATTCTATCTTGGTCTCATCAGACCAGAGAATCTTTTTTTCTCACCATCTTGGAGTCCTTCAGGTGCTTTTTAGCAAACTCCATGCGGGCTTTCATGTGTCTTGCACTGAGGAGAGGCTTCCGTCGGGCCATTCTGCCATAAAGCCCCGACTGGTGGAGGGCTGCAGTGATGGTTGACTTTCTACAACTTTCTCCCATCTCCCGACCGCATATTTGGAGCTCAGCCACAGTGATCTTTGGGTTCTTTACCTCTCTCATCAAGGCTCTTCTCCCCCGATAGCTCAGTTTGGCCGGATGGCCAGCTCCAGGAAGGGTTCTGGTCGTCCCAAACGTCTTCCATTTAAGGATTATGGAGGCCACAGTGCTCTTAGGAACCTTAAGTGCAGCAGAAATTTTTTTGCCTTGCCACAATTCTGTTTCTGAGCTCTTCAGGCATGTCCTTGGACCTCATGATTCTCATTTGCTCTGGCATGCACTGTGAGCTGTAATGCCGGCCATACACAGTTCGAATTTCAAAAGAATTTTCTTTCGAATATCGTATCTAAGAATTTTCGTGCGAATTTCGCACCATTAGTGGGCTGCAGCAACGACCGATTTTCGTGCGGAAATCAAATTTGAGGAATCTGACATGTTGGAAATTTTTAGAAAAACGAACAATTTTCTAAGCAATGATGGGAGAATCGTGCGAGAAATGTAATAAGAAAAGAAAATTTACGGAGAGGAAAGAAGATTCCCGGCCACGAAAATTATTTTCTGTAGCAACATAAGGTGAAATTGAAGGCTCGGTCGGACGAATTTCGAAAATCAATGGTGGCATCAGCGGATCACAAAAAAAATGAACTTTCTGATTTTGAAAAGAAAATTTGTTTGAAATTCGACCATGTATGGCCTGCTTAACATCTTATATAGACAGGTGTGTGGCTTTCCTAATCAAGTCCAATCAGTATAATCAAACACAGCTGGACACAAATGAAGGTGTAGAACCATCTGAAGGATGATCAGAAGAAATAGACAGCACCTGAGTTAAATATGAGTGTCACAGCAAAGGGTCTGAATACTTAGGACCATGTGATATTTCAGTTTTTCTTTTTTAATAAATCTGCAAAAATGTCAACAATTCTGTGTTTTTCTGTCAATATGGGGTGCTGTGTGTACATTAATGAGGAAAAAAAATGAACTTAAATGATTTTAGCAAATGGCTGCAATATAACAAAGAGTGAAAATTTTAAGGGGGTCTGAATACTTTCCGTCCCCACTGTGTGTGTGTGTATGTATATATATATACATATATGTGTGTGTGTATATGTATATGTTCTTAATTTTTTTTAATGGCTGTTGCCTTATTCTTTAATTCATTTTCTGCAATAATTATTAAGCAGAAATACTGGTTGCATTGTATGGCATGCAAACAACCACTAGATGGAGTATCTGTATGAAATATCATTGTGAAAATATGGCACAGCAAGTGTGAAAATGCCAGTATAAACTGCTTTTAGACATGCTCTGCAGTAACCACTTTAAATGAATACTCAAAAAACGCCATTATTTTCCTTGAAGCACTTTTTTGTTGCATTGGTTTTAATGCAATCAGTGGACAATCTGTATACTTCCTAAAACAGTAACCGCTCAAGAGAAGGGGTAAAGACATCCACAATATGCAGGGAGATTTATTCCGGGGTCACCTGCTAGTTATGCAAAGTATCCACCTGCTGGCTTGCTACATAATGACATGACAAACCTTTTCTGGTTGGAAACATACACATAACCCCAGGAGTAATCAATGATTTAATCTGAGCAGATGGGACATATTTGTGCAAGATTTTATTTCTCCTTTTATTTTTCTCGAAAAGCAGATTTTTTTTTTTCCTCCCCTCCCCTTTTCTTTTTCGTCTTTTGTCTTTCACAAGTTTTGGGCTTCCCTGGTGAAGTGAGCAGGTGTGACCTTCTGCAGGCCTGTCTGCTTACATTATCAGCTTTCACGGCAGAGGCGAAAGTTTGTATATGAAGCAATATGAAAGGGCCTACTAAACAGTGACCGTGTTTCTGTGCAAATCCTATTTTCTCAGTCAACAGCCACCCTATCTCGCCAGGGAAAACTTCTCCTGTCCTGTCTTTGAAAAGGGGCTTGTAGTTTTATTTTCCCTGATTTTTTTTTTTTTCCATCCTCTGCTCAGAAGCCGGTGAATAGGTACATTTTGGTAATCCTCGCCTCTGGACAGGCATCGAAATCTCTTTCTCTGTGAATGGCTAATAACAGAGCCCTGCTTCCTGTCTTGTGATGAAAAGAGGAGGGGGGGTAGAAGTCAATTTTTTTTTTTCTGTTCTCATCCGCTATGTAATTGGAACATACCGCAGACGATATTCAACCAGAGCTATAATCAGCCTTAGGAAGAATTATATTCCGTATCATTCCTCGGATACTCCCACTGTCAGTCAGTATCAATGAATTATGATTGTTATAGCACAGCTATAGTACACATACAAGTCCCTAATGCTCCCCTTTGTGATTGCAAAATGTATATTTGTTATGGGAGGGCTATAAAGCAATATTATTATGACCTGTGATTTCGCTTTTTCCTTTAGTGCAGGCTGACATAGTCTTTGGCCGTGTAGTCATTATCCAAGTTGATTTGCTGTCTGGAGAGAGACGATTTTATTTAAGGGTAAAAACAAAAACTAAATTAACTATATGAACAAGAGCATCTAAAACATTTGCAAATAAATTAGTTCCCATAATGCTGACCCCCATTGCTTTATCAACAGATAAAGGGGAGGTTTTTAACCTGCCCAAAATATTTATTTCTCTCTATCCAATTTTACATGGTTCTGCCACATAGCACAGACCAGTCCGGTAGGGCAGTAGACCCGATTTTCCCTGCTGAAGTCCTCTTCAGCTTGTAACTGGACAGCTAAACACGAAGCAGCACACCATTACCCATCTCTTTGTAACACTAATTTCTATCCTCCTATCAGATTTCTTCTTGATGGCACATGAGCACTGCCACACAGCTTATTTGGCTATGTTTGCTGATTATCACTCTCACAGTCTGAGCTCTGCTCTACATGGGATTTCAAGAGGCTGATACTGCCACCTACAGGAAGGATTGCACTCTGGCAAATAAAAGCCATTGGCCAGTCTGATTTAACTCCTCCAATTTACAGCATTTTTCAAGCTAGGGTCCTAGGAGCATGGGAAGTCTTTAAACATTTCTCTAGTGGTTTTCTCTAGTCCTGGATTTTTTTTTCCCTTTATTCGAGTCTTCATCCACATGCTGCCAAGTTTTGCTCTTTAGGCAGCTATCTGGACATAGCCATAGCTTTTGATGCTGTACCTTGACCCCACTTGACCAAAGATTGTGGGGTCTGCCTGGAATGTGACCTTCGAGCACTGGCCTCCTGCTTGTGGTGCTTTCCAGATCCCTATGTACTGCGTTTGTCACAAAACACTTTCCAGGTTCAGAGCCATGGCATAGCATGGAGGCAAAAAAGGGAACTCTTTTGGCCCCAAAGGGGGTTGCAGTCTACCTAGAGCTTGCAAACACCTGGTCAGAAAAATGCTTGAATAAGAGATGTATTTTCCATGGGCTACAAGCAGTTTGCTCCCTGTCCTCACCTTGCTTCATGTTGTCTAACCTGCCTTTTTCTCCACACAGTCTAGCAACCTTCATGCTGCTCTTGTGGATAATCAAGGAGTTATTGCCCTTGTATCAAGACCTGAAAGGTTTCAAGGTATTTACTCCAACTCTTTCACTGTTTATAAACAGTGTTGAATGCCCCCTTCTTGATATTGGGATGTTAAATGTCA
Source organism: Aquarana catesbeiana (assembly GCF_042186555.1). Lineage (NCBI taxonomy): Eukaryota > Metazoa > Chordata > Amphibia > Anura > Ranidae > Aquarana > Aquarana catesbeiana. Next base: position 593,064,074 of record NC_133327.1, read on the forward strand.
TAATTCAAATCCAAAAATTTTGCATGGACCAGATCTGTCTTGGTCTCTCTCCATTTCCAAGACTTTATAGCACCTGTGGACATCAAGGAGAAATACTTGCCTGTACACATCTTTCCAACACATCGGTGCTACTTCAATCTTGCTGTTGGAGCACCCCTGCTAATCTTACTATGCTCCAGGTTCATTCCTATTGTGGGATACTTGGACAATCTCTTGGTGAGGGAACAGTAACAGTCAGTGCAGATGCTGACAATGTGATGGGGCAATCCAGATATTAAAAAAGTTCAGCTAGATTCTAAACCTTAAGACGTTAACGCATTAACCAACACGTTGCTTGGAATATCTGGGTGTCATCCTAGACACAACCCAGTCCAGAGTTTTCCTTCCTTCGAAAAACTTCTTACTCTTCACACTAATGTCGCGTACACACGGTCAGAATTTCCAACAACAAATGTTCGATGTGAGCTTGTTGTTAGAAAATCCAACCATGTTTATGCTCCATTGGACATTTGCTGTCGGAATTTCCGACAACAAATGTTTGAGAGCTGGTTCTCAAAATCCACAGTTTTGTGGTCAGAATGTCCAATCGTCTGTACGCGGCATAAGACTCCGACTTTACAGTCCAAGAGCCATCCTTCCCTTCAACTCTGTATGAGAGTTCTTTGCCTAATGGTAGCCCCTTTTAAGGCAGTTCTTTTTGCCCAGTTACACTCTTTCAACACTCTGTCATCATGAGACAAGTTGGTTCAGAAACAAGCTGACTGGCCTTACACCAAAGACCAGGTTATCTCTGGCCTGGTGGCTTTGGAATCCAGCTCTGGAGTTGGAGAAATCCTACCCCCTGCAGCCTTGGAGCATCCTAAGATCCGATGCCAGCCTTGAAGGGCTGGAGAGGGCCCTAGACACTTTGTAGAATAATCCCACCCCCTAGATCAACATTCTCAAGCTCTGAGTGAATTGGCTGTCATTGTAATACAGGCACTATGATTAGAGGGTCATAAGACCAAGATCCAGTCAGACAACATGACAACAATGACATACAATAATCACAGTGAGCAAAAATGGCATACAATAATCACAGTGAGCAGCCAAAAGTCTTGTTGTGTCAACTGAGGTAGAAAGGATCCTAGCCTGGACACAACTAAACATTACAGGTTTGTCCCCCATTCACATTCAAGGTATGAACAATTGACAGGCAGACTACCCCAGTCAGTAGCGCCTTGTCTCAGTGAAAAGTTCCCTTCACCAAGAAGTGTTTCAGGACCTGTCTCACAGGTGGGGGAAGCAGGATATGGGCCTATTGATGCTCCGTATAGCTCAAAACTCCTTCCCCGTCTACTCAATAAGATTGAAATGGAATGATATCCAGTTTCATGACCTGTGTCACAGGTTCAGGGAAGCGGGACATGGATTTATTGATACTCTGTATAGCTCAAAACTCCTTCCCCGTCTACTCAATAAGATTGATATGGAAGGCATTCCATTGAGCGCTGAACTGGCTCAGGCAAATGTGGTAGTCCAACCTAATCCAACTTCTGGCAGAAACCGAAAAGGCCCTTTCAGATTTACTAGACCTTCCAAGGACCGGATTACCACCCTGATTCTTGGCCACTGCCTTTCACAGGATGGCTGTGGAAGCCCAGATCTTGATCGGCAGGGGTCTCTCTGATTCAGCAATTTCCACTGTTAAAAGCTAGGATTTCTACTTTCCAAAAGCTCTACCATCACACATGAAAGGTTTATTTTGTCTGATGCAAGGAAAGATTACACCTCAAGAAATGTTCTGTGGGAACAGTCTCAACCCTTCTGCAATGAAATCTGGATCAGCATTTGTCCCTAAGTACCATCAAGGGATAAATCTTTGCCCCTGCAGTCTTATTCCAAAGACTGCTAGCCTTTTTTGTGGGTCAAAACTTTTGTTCAGGGCGTCTCTCATGTAGCTACTCTGTTGCCGCGTACACACGGTCGGAATTTCCTACAGAAAGAGTCTGATGTGAGCTTTACATTGTCTATTCCAACCGTGTGTATGCCCCATCGGACTTTTTCCGTGGAAAGTTCAGATGGACTTAGAGAAAATGTTCTATATTTTTCCGACGGAAAAAACGCTCGTCTGTATGCTGTTCAGGCGCACCAAAAACCATGCATGCTCTGAAGCAAGTACGAGACAGAAGCGCTGGGTCTGGTAAAACTAGCCTTTGTAATGGAGATAGCACATTCCTCACGCTGCAAATTCTTTGATCTTTTAATGCGGACAAGAACGCACTGAAAAACCGATACGAACTGACTACACACACTGAAGAACAGATACCCCACAAGCACAAACTGAAGAGCAGTAACGGACTGAAAAGTGCGAATCGTCTCTCACCAAACTTCTACTAACACGAGATAAACACGAGATTAGCAGAAGGAGCCCAAAGGGTGGCGCACTGGCTATTGACCTTACGTTTTCTAGTCCCGTCATACGTGTTGTACGTCACCGCGTTCTGGACGGTTAGAATTTGGTGTGACCGTGTGTATGCAAGACAGCTTTAGTGGAATTCCGTCGGAAAAACCTTCAGAGTTTATTCCGATGGGAAAACCGGTCGTGTGTACAGGGCATTAGACTTTGTGGGATTTTTTTGATTCTCTCGCACTTCAAAGACTACCTTTTGAACCTATTTGGGATATCCCCCTTTCTTCTCCTGCCACAAATTTGCTTTCCTTGCTGCCATCACCCGTGTGAGGCTTGCATTTGAATTTGCAGTTTTGTCCTATTTGAACCCTGTTTGGTTTCCCTATTTTCATATGGTAGTTTCAGCCTGCCTTTAAGCAGGGCATTGTTCTTCCATTGCTTCATCCAACTCTAGTGCATGAAAAGGAAATTTCCTTTTATTGCATGGATGTAGTTTGTACTGTGCAGATTTACCTTTTAACCACTACTTCCATTAGAGAGACTGACTCTCTTTTTAGCATTCCTGATGGTCCCTGTAATGGAGATACAACCTCTCACTCCACCATTTCACAGTATCTTAGGCAGATCTACATACAAATCTATGGTCATAAAGTGGAGCTCCACCCAAAAGGGGAAGCTTGTCTGCCTCCTTCCTTCCTCCGCTGCCACAATTGGCACCTTTTGGGGGGGAGCGGTTACCTGGGTTTTGACAGGTATCTGCTCCCACTTCCGGTTCAGTCTGCTGGAAAATCTTCATTCAATCAGTGCTGATCAGTGTATTCTGATGATGAGGGAGTCCCGCTGTCAGAATACAGTGACACTTTAGAGAGATATGCCCACATCCACATCGACTCAATGGATGGGGGAATCTGTTCAGATTTTTTTTAGTTCAGCATGCTGGCTGAACGAAAAAAAAATTTGAACCATTTATGGCCAGCCTAAGTTTATTAGTTATTTTGTGAGTTGTTTTTAAGATTTTCTATTTCGAATTCCCCAATACTATGTCTACAGGAGTTCTATGTAGTGATGTTTCGTCTTCTGAAATCTACTTTGGCACTTGTCATAAAACCTTACAAGTAATGCAAATGTAGATATAATACGTTGTGATTATCCTCTGGTGCTGACAACATGCAAACAGATTTCTAAAATAAAAAGCAAACAAAAGTTCTAGTTTTCATTGTATTTTGCACCCGTATCACTAACCCAGGAATCCGGCAACGTTCTCTGTATGCAAACACATGTTGCACGTCATATTAAGGTTTCGCTTTCAAAATCCGTACTATAGATGTCAGTCACCCGCATTAGCGGGAAGTACAAAAGCACCCCCCACTGTCACCCATTTTTATAGCTTTCTTAAGATCTTAAGACTGTTCAAGGCACAATTGGATAAAGTTGGGGATTGAAAATCCATCATATTCTTGTCTCTGTGAAATGAAACTCTGAATCCTTTTTCTGGTCCCCCCCCCCCCCCCCCGAAATGCACAATTCTGCTAAGAGGAGGGGGGGTATTATGTGTGTTAAATCCTTTGGGAAGCCACTGCTGATCACTTTTAATTACTAGGACTAAGGGGGGATAAAATTAAAAGGAGCACCATTGAAGCAGGGGAAAGAAAGCTTGCTGAGCCCTCGGTGAACTGTGAAATATAAAAATTGCATTCCAATACATTTTTTTTTTCTGGGGTGGAAACAAGGAAAACGAATTACTTAAACTTGAAGAGTTTGTCCTTAAAAGGATTTTTTTTTTTGGTTAATCCTACGCAATCTTGACAGCTTGGTGGCTGCTAAATGTAATTATAAAATGTAGACCTCTGAATGTTAATAGCAATGAGTTATAGGTGATATGATGCCTGTATAGTCTGTACAAATATACTAACATCTGCTAAACCATTTGTGTAACAGTACTGCTTGAGCCTTGGAAGGATTGGCCCCCGAAAGCTTGTCCTGAAAATATAACTATTAGGGCAAATAAAGTATCATGGCCAGTGTTGCTGACCGTACTGAAACAGATGAACAAAAGTTTAAGTATACTTGCCCTTTAGTGTCTCTCCTGTCTCTGTACTACACATCCCAGCATGCCTATTCCTCACAGTAAAGGCGCATTATGTTTTCCTTTGAACGGACAGCCATTAAAAGAAATGACACATTCTCATCATTTAATATATATTTTATTTTTCATATATTTTTCTATTTCAGTAATTTTTAAACACAAGTTTTTAAATCCATGTATTTTTTTTCTTTTTTTTTCTCTAACAACATTTTTCCTTCTTACAATTTAGTCTCTGGTTTTAAAACGAAGTTCACATTTAAAAAAAAAAAAAAATAAATGCATATGTTTTTGCAGGTAAAAAATGTGTATTTCTTATCTTGTTCGACACTGTCAAAGCAAAACTGTAAGAATAACCCCTCCCTTTTCCAGCATGCCTAAGTTTTTTGCTAGTGTCATAAGAGATCAGATGTGTTCTGGTAAGATGTTTGTTGTCCTTCACAGTCATCTGATATCGGGACATTTCAGACATTTGGCTCCAGAACTTTGTACAAACTGGAATTTCAGTGTCTGCCGCCACACTGCCTTGTGCTTTCAAAATTTCTGATATGCCCACAACGATTAGCAGACCTTTACACTTCTCTAGAGCAGTTCCTCTCTTTTGAGGGTATAGCAACTGTCCTGGAAAAGACAGGTTTCATAGTTTCTATTCAAACCTGGTAACTGCTGTGGCAGGGGGAGGTCATGCTACTGTTGAATATTTCAGTCTGGGCCAGATTTAGCAGGAAACAGGCACACTAATGATGCAGATGTGTGCTGGGTTTATGTTTATGTAAAGGTCAGTGCCCCACCCTCTAGAGGGGGTCAGTGTGTTAAGGGAGCAGTGAGAGGTGCATGTTTGCATTGTACTGTCCAGGTCAGAATAGACAAAGGCCTGAGCCTATGAGAGATTAAGCAGGTAGCTGCAGGATAGGAAGCCAGGCTGACAAAGATACAGCGTTTTGTGCACAAGCACTGGGACTATGTGTTAGATGGTCTGGAGGACCAAGGCATGAGGCCTGAGCTGTAAAGCTGCAAAGAGAGCCACAAGGCTGAATATTGTTCATTTGTCATGTTGATGGTGAGAACCCCTGCGTGGGACGACTTTCGTTTGTGAACATTTTGCTTTATTTTTAATAAAAGTGGGCAGAAAAAGCCCTGAAATGTACTTCCGGCGTGGAGTAAATGCACTGTTTTGCACTACCAATGAGCTACAAAATCCCCAACTTGTCACACTGCCCCTAAGAATGCAGGGGCTATCCACCCAATACTGGATCTAAATGTTCTCAAGGCCTTCATCCAGGTCCAAAAATTTATCAAGAATACTTTCTGGCATCTGTGGACATCAAGGATTTTCCCAGGACATCAATAGTACCTGCGTTTTTCTATGAGAATGCAACATTACTAATTTATTGCCCTTCTTCTCTGGCTTGTCCACTGCACTTTGGGTCTTCACCAAGGTGGTAGCCCCCATTTTTGCTCTGCTTTGCTCTCAGGACAACCTATAGTGGCATATCTGGCCAACTTCCCTCTGAGGAAACAGTTGGCTTGGCTTCTGTTAGCCAATGTCTAACAAACTATGCAGACACTACAGATATTTAAATGGATCTTTAATATCCAGAAATCTGTTCTGAAGTGCCTGGACCTGATCTAAAACATGGCCCTGTCCAAGGCTTTCCCTCTCCTGAACAAATTCCAGACTCTCCGATTTCACGTTCGGACTCTGCAGTCCAGGAGTAAGCCAACCCTCGGTTTTTGCATGAGGATCTTGGGCCTATTGTCCCCCTTGGAGGCAGATTCATGTGCCCAATTTCATTTTAGACCTTTGCAACTCAAAGTTTTGATAACATGAGGCAAGAGGGTGCAGTCTCTGGATAGTCGCATACTCCCAACCAGCAGGATAAGGCTTGCCCTGCCATGGTGGGTCACCAGTTCATCACTGGAATCAGGAACACCCTTCCTCCCAATGGTTTGGAAAGTGCTTCTGATGGATGCCAGGTTATTGGGCTGGGGAGGAGTTCTAGGTACCCTCTTGGTATAAGAGATTTGGTCATCAAAAAAAACTTGTCTGCTGATCAACATTCTGGAATTTAGGGTGATTAATTTATTTCTTCAATGCTGGTCCTCTTATCTGCGAGGTCAACTGAGCAGAATTCAATTGGACAGTGCTACAACAGCCCCTTACATCAGCCATTAGGGAGGAAGCAGAAGTCTTACAGTTCAATTAGAAGCAGGTTTGATATATCTTGGGTAAAACTTCACATTTCAGGCATGGGAAATTGATAGGCGGAATTCCTCTGTAATTAATGTCTGGACTCCAGAGAATGGTCTCTTCAACCTGAGGTGTTTTAAGACCTCTATTCCAGGTGGAGAGTTTCTGACATAGACCTCCTGGGTTCCAGGTTCAACAACAAATGCAATAGGTTTGTCTCAAGATCCAGAGATCCTCTAACTTTTGCTGTGGATGCTCTGGAGACTTTGTGGGATCAGTTCAGCCTAACAACGCGATCTACGCTTTTCCTCCTTTGAAGCTCTATCCTTGCCTACTCCAAGAGAAGGCATGGCTTTAACAACCGGTCTATTTAGCGAAGGGGGCCTGTCAAATTTGATCATCCTTAAACTCTTTAAAGTTAGGGAATAGACTTCTCACAGAGTCCACCGGTGCACTTGGAAAGTGTACTTCTGTTGGTACAAGACAAGAAGAAGCCATGCAGGGAAGTTCTTTGTGGAACGAATCCTGTCTTTTCTCTAAACTGGTCTGAATCAGCATTTGGCTTTGAGTACCAGCAAGAGTCGAATCTCAGCTTTAGTGGTTTGTTTTCAGAGACGCCTTGCCTCTCACTCCTTAGAGAAGGTCTTTGTACACAGTGTCACCCACATGTATCCTCTTGTTACACAAGACAATGGTTGTTTTGAAGCCCAGGGCTTCTCTTCCTACCAAGGTTCCTTCATTTCACCTTAACTAGAACATTGTTCTACCATCTGTTTGGCGTGCTCCTAAGCATCCTAAGGAGAGTTTATTTCCCTGATATTACTCCCTTTGCACAGTTTAACTCTTTATTGTTCCTGAAGATCCACACAATGGACAGTGGTCTTCTTGTTCCACTTTTACTGGGTTGATTTCATTGCTCATCATTCAAGCTTATGACCTCCAGGAGAAAGTTCCTCCTTAACTGATCTGGTGGAATGTAGATCAGTAAATTCTTCTTTGGTTTTTCTGCATCAGGAATTTGTTTTTCAGATTTGCAGGACTGGTCTTCTGTTCATATATTGATTCTACCAGGTGGACATTCATGTCTCAGCTGAGGCCTGAACCAGTCATAAGATTCTTCAGGCGGCTCCTTAGGCTTTGATAAGCCATCTCTGTCAACCTGTTGTTTTTGTAGGCCTGTTAGCATTTTTTAGAGGTTATCCTAGGCTCCACTTAAGCTTTGTTTTTCCAGTCTCCAGTCTCCTTAAAACGATTATAAAGTAGAACTAAAGGCAAAAATCTTTTTATTTTTATTTTGGATAGAATAGGAAAGGGTTATAACTCCTGTCAGATTTTCTTTAATGCCATCTGTGTCCCATTGGGGAGATTCTACTTCACTTTCTATAGCCAAGACAGGAAGTGAGAGAAACTCACCCGGGTCACCAGAACTAGTGTCCCCATTAAAAGATCTTCCCTCTTTTTTTTCTTTCACTTTCACTCTAGGTGATAATGCTGAACAGGACAAATTGATATTTTTGCTCTTTTGTCATATGTGGTACTTTTCCACAATTGTATTTTAAAATAGTCTAATCTTCCACAGACATTAAATTAAATAATTTAATTAAAAGGTATGTAAACCCTAACAACGAACCTCTCTTCTTTGGTTTCTTTTGATCTTTTAAACATACCATTTAAAGTATTCTGTAATGCCAGGATGCTACAAACAAATTAAGAAGGGTTTGATTAGACACTTTTGATGGCGCCCGGTCTGTTATTGCCAGATGCTGGCATCAGCCCGAACCCCCGTCTATAAATCGGAATCTCATAACCTTATGTGGACTGTTTGGAATCACTTCCATTTCTTTAACAATTTTGCTTCCACCTCCATGAAGGTTTAACTGTAACACTACATCTGGGATGCAGTCCTGAGGGTTTGCCCCCATACTGTCTCTCTTCAATCTTTACCTTATCTTTCCCTTCCCACTGCCCCTCTTTTTTTTTTTGCACCTCTATCTACTTCTTTCTCTTTTCCTTTCTTCATCTGGTGGCTCTTTTCCTATTGGATTGCTCTTTTTTGTGTGTTCTTTCCTTTTATCTAAGAGGTTCCACCAAAAGGATACGCTCATGTGAAAATCTGACTTCTTTGATGTTATTTCTGATAACCTTCCTGTCACCCACCCAGTTAATGCATATTTTTGTACCCAGTATGTCTTCTGTTATGTCCCGAAACAAGGGTTGCTGTTCTTTCTTTCTTCAATATGTGTTCTAAATAAGCTGTTAATGGTGGCAATTGTTTAGATATAAACTACCTACAGGCGTGGGTATATATCTGTATACCTTACATGGACCTTCCCCTGTCTCTTTGGTCTATCATGTATGTTGTTCTTTTGTACTTAAAGTGTCACTAAACCTACAGTACACAGAGCATGTAAATGCAATTATTTTAGTAAATATAAACTGCTAAATACCTTTTCTCTATCAGCAGTCTTGTGACTTCTATCAGTGTCTGGCCAAACACTGGTTAAAGCTTGTAGGAGGAGTTTTCATTCTCCTTTGACTGTCCTATGAGGCTGCATGACCCCTGACCCTCTGTCTAGACAGTGCCACCCCACTCACCCCCCTGCCACCCCCCACCCCGCTGCTTTAAGGTAGTTTTCCCCACTTACCGGAGCCGTCGAGATGGGCTCCACTCGACTCTTTGCCCTTGGAGGACCAGAGCGACGTCTGACGTCACTTCTGCCTAACGCCCTTAAAGGGAAACATTTTCGTAAATCTCCCAATAAAGAGGACTTGTCATGCTTATTTCTATTACAAGGGATATTTACATTCCTTGTAATAGGAATACAAGTGATCAATTTTTTTTTTTAAAGTGACAGTGTAAAAATAAACAATATAAAGTAAAATAAATAAGAAAAAAGCTAATAAATTTTTTTAAAACGCCCGTGCCTCCGAGCTTGCACGCAGAACCAAACGCATACGTAAGTCATGCCCACATATCTAAACAGTGTTCAAACCACACATGTGAGGTATCACAATGATTGCTAGAGCGAGAGCAATAATTCTAGCACTAGACCTCCTCTGTAACTCTAAACAGGTAACCTGTAAAAGTTTTTAAAGCGTCGCCTATGGAGATTTTTAAGTACCGCAGCTTGTCGCCATTCCACAAGCATGAGCAATTTTGAAGCATGACATGTTAGGTATCTACTCGGCGTAACATCATCTTTCACATTATAAAAAGAAATTGGGCTAACTTTACTGGTTTTTTTTCAATTCATGAAAGTGTATTTTTTCCACAAAAAAAAATTGCGTTTGAAACACCGCTGTGCAAATACAGTGTGTCATAAAATATTGTAACGACCGCCATTTTATTCTCTAGGGTCTCTGCTTAAAATATATATATATATATATATATATATATATATATATATATATATATATATATATATATATATAATTTTGGAGGGTTCTAAGTAATTTTCTAGCAAAAAAATACTAATTTAAACTTGTAAACAACAAATTTTAGAAAAAGGCATGGTCCTTAACTGGTTAAAGACCAAAAAAAAGTGAGCATTGGAGAACCTATCCTCCTAGTCTATACATAATTACGGTAGTTTATTTCCTGGATATAGTACATTGCACAGAGAATGAATATGGATCCATACACTTGATATAAAATAAAAAAAGAAGGCTTTGTAACTTTTATTCATAATGTATCCTGAAACAAATATAATTCTCTTTAATTCTTTGTCTTCAGGGAAAAATAATTGTATATGAAAGCAAATAATGCAAATATAAGAGAGCTCACAGGGGCCCATGTGAAACTGTGTCTGCGTTAGTATAGAGGTAAATGGAGGCAATCTGATAGGGAACCCTAGTCCTGTCAATCAGGCTCAAGATATTGTGTTGTGCCCATACACTTTGTTTACTGTAGGGTTTTATGAGTTGTAACCTTCCCATGCTGGCTGTTAATGAGGCTAAATCTTGCTGCTTGAGGATTGAATTACTGCACACCTCTGGGCTAATGCTTATAAACAGAAAGTCCCATTAGGGTTGCATTTTGATTCATTCATTTGCATTTTTTTCTATTGTAGTGACAACAATGGCTGGTAAATAGCTACAAACAAACAATTTGCATGGAAATGTCAGAAATGTTCCTAATTAGTATCTACTGCTTGTTTATTAATGGTTTTTAGCTTAAATGACAGACACTGCGGCAGGAGAGGAATGTTTTTTGCTTTCTCTGCCTGGAAATTGCTGGGGGAAGATGGCAGCTTTAGATAGGTATCTGTTCTCTGCTTGGAGAAGCGGCTGAGCATATTAAAGAAGAATTCATTTTGAATTTCTTAATTTTTTCGTATGTTTACATATTAGTACTTACATTTTTATTGCTTTAGGAATGATGTTAATATGCAAAATTAGCAGCTCATTGACTTCAGCATCCTGGTGAGTTTAGTGACTTTGCAGCCATGTCCATGTAAGAAATGCAAGGACCAGCCACTGGTTTTAAAGATTTGGTATTTTTAGCATCCATGTTACAAATGGCACATCTATTAATAACACTTAATTAGATTTTAAGTTCTCAGAGTTCTAAGTGAACCTTTGTCCAGGCTATGGACTTTTATGTATTTATATATAGAGCAGTGATAAAGCTTTAAAAACCCTTGTTGAACTTTGTAGCTGAAGACACCATGGAGCAATTAATTTTGTTTCACAGGAGAAGCAATGAAGTTTTTCAAGTCACTCTGGCCATAGATATACAGGCTTTCCTTTCAGTTGCTTAAAGTTCCAGAAATATGTAGATTATGCACAGGCATTCCAGGTTTGGAGAATCAAAATTTCTTTGTGCGATCTACATAATTTTTTAATCTTTCCCTCAGCAACTTAGCTAACTTGCTCCCCCTCCCAACAATGATTCAACAGCTGTTCAGCCTTCTAATCTCTAATGTACAGTAAACACAGAGAAAATGGTCTCAGAGGAGAGATCAGGACAAGCTGAGCTGCTGAGACTTGAATGACTTTAGTGCTTTTGCTATGAAGTGTGAGGATGAATCGCTCCACAGTGTCTGCAACTAGAGGTCAGTGAGGTCTTTTTTAAGGGTTATTATTGCTTGTTAAGAATAGGTTACAATCTAAATGTCCAAAGACACAGGTTCATGTCACTGAAAACACTACATTTGGGCTGTCTAAAGTGCCACCAGAATGCTACTACGGGTACTTAGCTCCTGTAACCTTCAAATCCAGGGTTCGCTAATACTCAAATACCGACTTCTGCTGTAAAGTTCACACTTTGCCTTCTTGTACTTCATAATTGGTCGTTTAAGCTGCTGATCTTGGTGGATTGGTTATAAGTTATGAGAAGGGCATGACCAGGTAGCTATTTTTGAGTAGAAAGTGATTGTTTGCTAATAACCATGCCCTGGGTTTTGGGGTCTTCAAGTGCTGCAGAAAGGGATGAGATGCGTAGGCACTTCTAAGTGTTGGAATTAGTATGCTGGTGCCACTTCATACTACAGTAAGTACAAAGTCACTTCAAATAAGCAATTATTACCATAGGTATTGATGAGTTCATTTCCAATGGCATTCGTTACATTAAACACAGCACATAGGTATAATAGCTCAATGCCCATCTCTTGAAGTGTAGGGGTTCTTGTGTTTTACAAAGGATCCGAGGAGACTGGTGCTCCTATCTCTTACAATTAATCAAAAATGCAAACTTGTCCATCTGCTGATGACTTTTGAAAATGAAAGAACAACATAAATAAGTTGTTTAAACTGTTTTTATTAGTGTATGGGAATGATATGGCCTTTCATAAAGGTAATGTGAAATGCATAAGCTAATCTATAGGGCTTTTAATTTACAAGATGCATCACAATTTGTCTTTTATGGGGAATCTTGGAATTTGGAGCATTGATTGTTTCTACATATTATTAAGTGGATTTTTTTTTACGTTAAACTCCTAATTTTTTAATGGGACTAGTGTACATACCTAAATTTGACTCCGTACCATCACCTTGTAATATCCCCATACAACAGGGCTCTGACTAGGAGAGAGGGGCTGGGCAAGGATCTTATCAGGTGTGTTGCATTAAACATGACAAGTAGGGATGAGCTCAGGCATATTCGAACACAAGTCCGAATCCACCTGAGCTATCAAGCCAGGAAGCTGTCAAAGTGGACAGCCAATCGTAGGCAGCGAAGACATGATCCGCCCCACATCTTTAAATATATAAGGGGTGTGTATATGAGTGGCTGCAAAGTAGGAAATGAACCTGAGCTCATCCATGATGACAAGTAACAAGCCAACAGGAGTGTAAATCAGCATGGATAGAGAGATGAGCTTATTAGTAGGCTGCTTCTCCTTTGTCCATTCACAGGCTGCTGATGGACCTATTGTAAGTGTAGCGCAAAAAAGTCAGGTCACCTAGCTTTGCGGTCTTGTACAGCAGTGAAAATCTTAGATCTGGCTGGACAGAAATACAAATTCTTTTGAGATATAAAAAAGTTCACATACAGTACTGTGCAAAACGTTTTGGCAGATGTGAAGAAATGCTGTAAAATAAGAATGCTTTCAAAAATATATATTTTCATTGTTTCTTTATCAATTTACAAAATGCAAAGTGGGTGAACAGAAGAATAATTTAAATCAAGTCAGTATTTGGTCTGACTACCTTTTGGATTCAAACCAGCATCAGTTCTTACACTTGGACACTTTGTGCAAGTATTTGTAAACCAGCATCAGTTCTTACATTTGCACACTTCAAACCTGCATCAGTTTTTACACTTGGACACTTTCTACAAGTATTTGTAAACCAGCATCAGTTTTTACACTTGCACACTTCAAACCAGCATCAGTTCTTACACTTGCACAGTTTGTACACTTGCTCAAAGTCTGGGATTTTGTAGATTAGAGCCAGGTGTATGATTAACCAATTATACCAAGGAGGTGTGAATGATCATCAGTTTCATATGTAGGTTGAAACAGTCATTAGCTAAACCAGAAACAACTTTGTAGGAGGCTTTAAACTGGGTAATGAACAGCCAAACTCTTCTACTGAGGGAGGTTGTCACAGGTCATAAACCATGGCAAGACTGCACAGCAACAAGGCACAGGGTAGTTTTACTGCATCAGGAAGGTCTCTCCCAGGCAAATATTTCAAAGCAGACTGGGGTTTCAAGATGTGCTGTTCAAGCTCTTTTGAAGAAGCACAGTGAAACTGGCAACGTTGAGGACCGTAGATGCAGTGGTTGGCCAAGGAAACTAATGCAGCAGATGAAAGACGACACATGCTTAATTCAGCTCAACACCAGAAGATGTCCAGCAATGCCATCAGCGTAGAACAGGCAGAAACCAGTGGGGTACACCAATCTATTGGTTGGAGAAGTCTGACCAGAAATAGTCTTCTTGGCAGAATTGCGGCCAAAAAGCCATACGTCCAAAGTGGAAACAAGGCTAAGTGAGTTAACTATGCATAAAACCATAGGAACTGGGGTACAGAAAAATGGCAGCAGGTGCTTTGCCAATTGAAATAGTTGGCTGTAGCAGGAGGCAGTTTCTTCGCAGAAGGACTGGAGAGCGGTACAATAATGAGTGTCTGCAGGCAACAGTGAAGCATGGTGGAGGTTCCTTGCAAGTTTGAGGCTGCATTTCTATAAAAGGAGTTGGAGATTTGGTCCGGTTCAATGGTGTCCCCAATGCTGAGAAATACAGGCAGATACTTATCCATTATGCCATACCATCAGGGAGGAGTGTGATTGGCCCCAAATTTATTTTGCAGCAGGACAACAACGCCAAACATACAGCCAATGTCATTTAGAACTATTTTCAGTGTAAAGAAGAACAAGGAGTCCTGGAAGTGATAGCTTGGCCCCCACAGAGCCGTAAACTCAACATCATCAAGTCTGTCTGAGATTAGATGAAGAGGCATAGTTACATAGTCAGGTTGAAAAAAGACACAAGTCCATCCAGTTCAACCATAAAAAAAATAAAATAAAATAAAAAAATATCGTACAATCCAATATACCCAATTCTATACCCACAGTTTATCCAGAGGAAGGCAAAAAACCCCAGCAGAGCATGCTCCAATTTGCTACAGCAGGGGAAAAAAATTTCCTTCCTGATCCCCCTAGAGGCAATCGGATTTTCCCTGGATCAACTTTACCTATAAATGTTAGTACCCAGTTATATTATGTACATTTAGGAAAGTATCCAGGCCTTTCTTAAAGCAATCTACTGAGCTGGCCAGAACCACCTGTGTCGGGAGTCTATTCCACATTTTCACAGCTCTTACTGTGAAGAAACCTTTACGTATTTGGAGATGAAATCTCTTTTCCTCTAGACGTAAAGAGTGCCCCCGTGTCCTCTGTGTTGACCGTGAAGAGAATAACGCAACACCAAGTTCACTATATGGACCCCTTATATATTTGAACATGTTGATCATATCCCCCTTGTTCTCTTCTCAAGAGAGAATAAATTCAGTTCCTCTAATCTTTCCTCATAGCTGATCTCTTCCATGCCTCTTATCAGTTTGGTTACCCTTTCTGCCCTTTCACCAGTTCCCCAATATCCTTTTTGAGAACTGGTGCCCAAAACTGAACTGCATATTCCAGATGAGGTCTTACTAATGATTTGAATATGGGCAAAATTATATCTCTCTCTCTGGCAGAAGGATTTGAGGCAGCCTACATCCATAGAAGACACGTGGTTAGTTCTCCACGTTGTTTTAAACAACCTACCTGCTGAGTTCCTTCAAAAACTGTGTGCAAGTGTACCTAGAAGAATTGATGCTGGTTTGAAGGCAATGGGAGGTCACATTTGGTTTCTCTTCTGTTCATTTTCTTTCCATTTTGTTAATTGATAAAAATAAGCTATTAACACTTCTATTAATGAAAGCATGCTTGCTTTACAGCATTTCACACCTGCCCAAGACTTTTGCACAGTAGTATATGTTTATTTTAAATGTATATTAAGCGGTTTGTCTGGAGTTCAGCTTTAAGAAGGAAAATAACTGTGCAAGAAGCTTCATATAATAGCTGCCATTCTTTGGCTGTACAGTAAAGTAGTTCTGGGTTAAGCCTAGTACACACAGGCCAAATGCCGGGCGACATTGCCCAGTTCAATAAAAAACGGCCGACATTCACCCGTATATATAGCAGTCGACCGAAGCTGGAAAACCAGCAGCTGACCAACTCCCGATCAGCGCTCTCCATCCCCCTGTCAGAACACAACTTAGTGGGGGCAGATCGCTGTACTAACAGATTGTTATTACAGCAGCTCCGGCTGGAGCTGTCAAGTTTTTTTTCCATTCAACTTGCTGAATTGAATAAAAAAACTGATAGTGTGTACTAGGCTTTAGGCATGCTACTCATTTTAAAGCTGTCTTCACTGCCCTAGACCTAAAATGTAGCCTAGGCGGCAGATAATTGTTAATAATTTTCTTCACAGCTTCCTCCTGCCTTGTGACAGATTGCCTTTGAGGCTGACATTAGTTGTCCTTTGGACATTACCTAAATGTGAACAGCTGTCTGGCTGTGGTTCCCCAGTGACTGCAGCTTCAAGATAAAATTCTGATTTCATATATTAGCTATGTAATATTATGTATCATTTTAAGTGTTTATATATATTTTTTTCCTTTTATGATTGAAGAGATAAGTACAGTATCAAGAGTCACGATACTTACACACAAACAGACCATTATGGGTCCATTAACAGACCATTAGGTAGTCCACTAGGTAGTAAATCCTGAATTAGGATGAACACTCTAGAACCACCTGCATTCTTAACTGGTTTGAAATTGTAAATCAAGCCAACTGCAGCAGCAGCCATAGGCTTGTTTCTGTTTGTTTCTGTTTGGTTTGTTTTTTGTTTTTTTGTTTTTTTCTGCAGGATCTGGGTGGCTACAGACCTGCTCACTTTTATAGGACTTACAGGGTGCCTCAGCCCACCCCCGTGTGGTGATTGGGAAGACATTGAGGAACATCTGTTCCCCAATGTCCTCTGAGCACTCCCAGGTTCAGTGCTGTCAAAATCAAGTTGCAAAGCTGGGTAAATAGCAGATTGAACACAATCTAGGCTTGGTCAGCTGAAGCATAGGGCAGGAGAAACATTAGGGATCTATTAAATCTCTGATGTCTCCAAAAAAGGGTACCTGTCACCTGCCCAGTGCTATGACATGGAGGTTTGTAAGCCCTCCTGTGACTGCAAAAAAGTTAAAGGGT
The DNA here is from genome assembly GCF_042186555.1 of Aquarana catesbeiana. Classification (NCBI taxonomy): domain Eukaryota; kingdom Metazoa; phylum Chordata; class Amphibia; order Anura; family Ranidae; genus Aquarana; species Aquarana catesbeiana. The sequence goes on from NC_133327.1 coordinate 593,080,935, forward strand.
AACTCCACTTTCATGGGAAAAAATAGCAAATAAAAAAAAAATAATAATATAGCGTATATAATTGTTACACAAGCCATATTGTAATTTAATGTTATTAAAAATTACCTTTCCTTTTCAATCTGCAGCTCTTTATATTTTTCTGTTAAATGCAATGCAAAATGGCTACCTGGAGTTGTTCTGTACACAGAATATGTACAGAATGTCCCCAAGAAACATAATTTCCTGCTTGTGTGATTGGCTCACTGATTTTCTCAGAAGTCTACACTAAGATGCAAGTCAGACTTTTTGGCATCCCCTGCAACAATAATGTCATTTTTGGTAAGATGCTCCCAATAGGAAATCATGTCTAAGTTTGGATTCGCACTGGTGCACTGTGCGATATCGCTTGTGATTTGCACTGCAGTGCAAATCACATGGGATGTCTGTGCGATCCCATTTCAGCCATACAGATAGTATGGTTAATTTTGCATCGCATTCGGACCAAACTCCCACAGGGCCCTTTTTGGTCCGCACCAGAATCGGATCGCATGGATGTTCACACCCATGCGAATCGATTCCTGTCTGAACTGTCAATTCGCACTGCAATATGCAAACGGAAATGGGGGTGTCATTAACCACTTCAGCCCCGGAAGGATTTACCCCCTTCCTGACCAAGCCATTTTTTGCAATACGGCACTGCGTCGCTTTAACTGACAATAGCGCAGTCATGGTACCCAAACAAAATATGTGTCCTTTTTTTTCCCCATAATTAGAGCTTTCTTTTGGTGGTATTTGATCACCTCTGCAGTTTTTACTTTTTGCGCTATGAACAAAAGAAGAGCGATAATTTTGAAAAAAAACACAATATTTTTTACTTTTTTGCTATAATAAATATCCCAAAATTTAAAAAAATATATATATATATAGAGATATCTACATATCTCTATATATATCTCTTCATCAATTTAGGTTGATATATATTCCTCTACATATTTTTGGTAAAAAAAAAATCGCAATAAGCGTATATTGATTGATTTGTGCAAAAGTTATAGCATCTACAAAATAGGGGATAGGTTTATCGCATTTTTATTTATTTATTTTACTAGTAATGGCAATCTGCGATTTTTATCGGGACTGCGACATTGCGGAGGAAAAGACTTTTGACACATTTCTGGGACCATTGACATTTATACAGCTATCAGTGCTATAAAAATGTACTGATTACTGTCTAAATGTCACTGGCAAGGAAGGGGTTAACACTAGGGGCTATCAAGGGGTTAAATGTGTTCCCTCAGTGTGTGTTCTAACTGTGGGGGGGTTGGGACTGACTTGGGGAGGAGAGCGATCGTTGTTCCTATATACTAGGAACAACAGATCTGTCTCCTCACCCTTGACAGAACGTGGATTTGTGTGTTTACACACACAAATCCCTGTTCTCGCTCTGTCAGGAGTGATCACGGGTGCCCAGCAGACATTGCGGCCGCCGGACACGTGCATCGGCTCCTTAGGGACTCGGCGGGCGCGCGCGCCCCCTATACTCCTTAACTGCTATGCCATTTTGCGCAGGAGTGCCATTCTGCCGCCGTCAGTCGACAGCGGGCAGTCGGCAAGTGGTTAACTTTGTATTGAAACTCCCAGCAGTTTGCATAAAGCAGTGTGAACTGCCTTGCAAGTCAGGTGCAATGCGGGAACCCACAGTGGATTTGCAGTTTTCCCGCATCGCACCTATGTGAACCCGGGACTAAAGGGATGCAGTTTTCCTCATTCTAGTCCTTCAGCTGCAGCAGCTGATTTATAATTATGGAATCACTTCCATTAGACTCGCTTAGCTCAGGGGCACAGAGGAACGAACAGGGATAGGAACAAAAGGTAGGAATCTGCAACAAAGTTTGTTAAAATCCCTGCAATATACATAGATCACCCTGAGGGGAATGTTTTTTATCAACAAAAGTGGAGTTACTCTTTAAGTGAAAAAAAAAGTTTAAACCCTCGTCGCCCCATGCACATTCAAGTGTATGTAGACAGTGGTCGTACAACATATATTGGGTATTGCTGCCGGAGTGAGGAAAATTCCCTCATTTATGGGTAACTCTGAACTGATAAGCTGTAAAGTCATTTAAAATATTGACTATTGATAATTGTGGGTACCATCATTTTTCACCGTATTATGGGCACACAATGCTTGACATATTAGGTACAGCGGGTAAAATAAGTATTGAACACGTTACCATTTTTCAAGGTAAATATATTTCTATAGGTGCTATTGACATGAAATTTTCACCACATGTAGGTACGAACACATGCAATCCATACACACAAAGAAACCAAAACAAATAAGTTCCGAAATTATGTTATGTGTGAAAATGGAATGACACCGGGGAAAAGTATTGAACACGCTAACTGAAATCTATTTAATGCTTGGTACAACATCCCTTGTTGGTAATGACCTCTTCAAATGCCTTTTGTATGGAGAAACTAGTCACATGTATTGTTCAGGTGTAATTTTGGCCCATTCTTCCACACAGTCTTTAGTTCCGTGAGCCTCTTCTATAAACTCTGATCTTTTAGTTCTTTCCATAGATTTTCTATTGGATTAAAGTCAGTTGATTGGCTGGGCCATTCTAGCAGCTTTATTTTCTTTCTTTGAAACCAATTGAGAGTTTCCCTGACTTTGTGTTTGGGATCATTGTCTTGTGGAAATGTCCACCCTCGTTTTATCTTCATCATCCTGGTAGATGGCAGCAGATGTCTATCAAGAATGTCTTGGTACATTTTTCCATTTATCCTTCCCTTAATGACATGAAGTTTGCCAGTACTGTATGCTGAAAAACAGCCCCACACCATGATGTTCCCACCTCCAAACTTCACTGTTGGTATGGGGGTGTGTTTGGGGTGATGTGCAGTGCCATTTCACCTCCAAACATGGTGTGTATTATGGGATCCAAAGAGTTCAATTTTGGTCTCATCTGACCAGACTATATTCTCCCAGTGTTTCACAGGCTTGTCTAAATGTTGTGCAGAAAACTTTAAACGAGCTTCAACATACTTTTTCTTCAGCAATGGAGTCTTGCATGGTGAGGGTGCATACAGGCCATGGCGGATGAGTGCATTACTTATTGTTTTCTTTGAAGCAATTGTACATTCTAATTACAGGTCTTTCTGAAGCTCTCCACAAGTGGTCCTTGGCTCTTCAACAACTCTTCTGATAATTCTTTTCACTCCTCTGTCAGAAATCTTGCAAGGAGCACCTGGTCGTGGCCAGATTATAGTGAATATATGCTCTTTCCACTTCCGAATTGTGGCCCCAACAGTGCTCACTGGAACATTCAGAAGTTTAGAAATCCTTCTGCAAGCAATGCCATCAGTATGTTTGTGCAACAATAAGGTTGCAAAGGTCTTGAGAGAGCTTTTTGCTTTTACCCATCAGGAGAAGTTTCTTGTGTGACATCTTGGTAATGAGACACTTTTTTTATAGGCCATCATTTGAGACTGAACCAGCAGACAAGTTGAAGGATTGCTTTCTAATTACTGATAGATTTCAGCTGGTTCCTCAGCTTTCCATGCCTTTTTGCACATCACTTTCTTCACGAGTTCAATACGTTTTAATTGTGTCATTCCATTTTATTGCACATAACTTAATTTCTGAACTGATTTGTTTTGGTGTCTTTGTATGTATGAAGTGCATAGGTTGTTACCGGCATGTGGGGAAAAATTTCATGTCAATAGCACCTTTAGAATTATATTTACCACGAAAAATGGTGACGTGTTCAATACTTATTTTACCTGCTGTACCTATTTACTCAACACAACCTCATTTTTTATTTTGTACAAAAAAAAGAAAATTGGGGATTTTATATTGTGTTTGTGTGCATTAAAACTTTTTAGTGTATTTTTTCACTGGAAATATATATATTTGACAGTTGTGCAATCAAAAATTGCAACTACCATCTTTTTAATTCTACAGGGTTTCTGCTTTCCGAAAATATATAATGTTTTTTTTTTGGGGGGGGGTTTAAGTATTTTCTAGCCAAAAATGCAGGCTTAAACACAATTTGTGAAAAATTTAAAAAGGGTTAAAAGCAAGTCAGCAGTGACAGCTTCCATATTTCTTTTCTCACAAAGTCACTTTAAGTGTATAAAGAAGTATTGGTACTTTCCCCCTGTGAGCTGTAGAAAACCCATCAAATGACTGTGGTACTGATCTAGTAATGTGTGCTTTGTAGTGGCTGCATTGTCTGTAACCGTGCATTAGAAACTCTTGCTTAAGTTATAACACATCAAAAAATGAAAAACAACCTGCTTGCCATGAGCAGCATTAGATAAACAGGTAAAACTCTCTGTAAGGGCATCTTGGGGGAGGTTTAAAGTGGTTGTAAATCCTCACATATAGCCAGTGAGGTGACTAGCCTTAGGTAATACACATAGATGAAACAAATCCTCCTACGTGTATTGTACCTGTTTATCTGCAGTCTTCTTTACATTTGTTCAAGGTCCAACACTTATAAAGCTTGTCTGAGCTGTCAGAAAAAAAGGGGGTGGGGGGCTGAAGTTACACTCTGCGGGGCTCAGTGAGGAGAGCTCTGAGAACTGATTGGAGAGAAGAGACACACACCCCTTCACACAGTACACAAAAATAGAGCTGAGGCCGTTAATCTGCTGGAGCACCCTCCCCTGTCACCATTTTTCTTTTGGTGTCACGAAAACTTTTCAGAAGTGATTCATGCTGATAGCAGAGGAGCAAAGCAGCAGACAGAAATTACACTTAGTGCTTTTAATTGAGACAAGTACACACTATAGAGGGATAGGCTTTGTTTATATTTCATGTCTGAGGTTTACAACCACTTTAATGATATTCACATGTTTAGGTTGCATTTCACGCAGCATGAGCTTCTCACAGCAGCACAGGCTGAAACAGTACTCTCCCGTGACACTTTGCTGCATATATTGCGCACCCTGTGTACCATAGTACCAGACACTTGCTATCGCACACATCAGATTGGGAATGAAAATTGCATTTCTGTCAATTACTAAGCTGCCAAAACTGTTCAATATTTCCCAGCAGCAAGATGAAGAGCGGCGCCGGCAGCTAAGAGAGCGAGCACGTCAACTCATAGCAGAAGCTCGATCTGGAGTGAAGATGTCAGAACTTCCCAGCTACAATGAGGTGTCTGCAGAAAAGTTGAAAGAAAAGTCAAAGACATCTGGAGGTGAGTTAAAGGACTGGCATGCTTTTTTAGGTACAGCCTCATCTGCCTGTGTAATCTTGAGTAAAACTAAAACAATGAGCCATTGTATACTCTAGCTATATCCCTGTTACCATGTGCTTTTATAATATAGGTTCTATCTAGTATTCGCTGTTATTTTGACTCTTATCTACTTTCTCTGTAGTTTTTTTCCATACCCACTGTCCTCCTACTCTCATAACTCCCTGATTTTTAGGTCAAACTTTATCAAAACTAGCAAGGACTTGGCTAGCTACAGTCAAAGTGAGTCGTTGAGTGGGATGTGTGGTGCTTAAAGTGCAAATCAAGTCAAAACTTTTGTTGGATTAAGTAGGCAGGATTAGGATATCCGTCATATTTTTACTGCTACCCAGGTCTCTACCTACACTCCCAGGGACAACTTTCACCACACAGGAACTGAAAATCTCAAATACCACACAGTAATGAAAATGCTTTTTTTTTTTTAGTTCAGCAATGAAGGGTAGAAGGTATGTATTTTTTTTTATTGTTGTCTTGTAGATTTTTCCTCACTTCCTGTCTGGCGACTCCTTTGTCACCCTGGCAGTACAGTAAGTGAGGGAAATGTCTTTAAGGCCGACCATACACGGTGCAAATTCCTATGGGTTGCAGGAAAGAAATTTGCACGATTTCATCATCAACACAGTCAATGTTGACAGGGGAATTAGCAATTGTCCTCTCCCAGGGTGGGCGGGTGTTAGAAGTAGCCACTAGCGATAAGCGCAAGAGAATCCGACAGGCTGGTTGTAACCAAGTTGATTGATCAACTTGGTACATTCAGCCTGCCTGTTAACGGTTCGAATCTTGGTCCATTCTTGCTGAACTGGCTAGAGATTCGAACCATGTATAGCCGGCCTAACAGAGACCTGGATAGTATTAGAAGTCTGACAGTGCTCCTAAGACTGTCCCACTCCAAAAGACAATCTAAAAAACAAAGTTTTAGCTGAGATATACCTTTACAATGTTTACTGTTTCACCTATGTATATGTGTGTATACTGTATGTGTGTGTATATGTACAGTATCTAACAAAAGTGAGTACACCCCTCACATTTTTGTAAATGTTTTATTATTCCTTTTCATGTAACAACACTGAAGAAATTACACTTTGCTACAATGGTAAGTAATGAGTGTACAGCTTGTATAACAGTGTAAATTTGTTGTCCTCTCAAAATAACGCAACACACAGTCATTTAATGTCTAAACCGCTGGCAAAAAAGTGAGTACACCCCTAAGTGAAAATGTCCAAATTGGGCCCAAAGTGTCTGTTTTGTATGGCCACCATTATTTTCCAGCACTGCCTGAACCCTATTGGGCATGGAGTTCACCAGAGCTTGGGCATGGCGTTCACCAGAGCTTCACAGGTTGCCACTGGGGTCCTCTTCCACTCCTCAATGAGGACTTCACAGAGCTGGTGGATGTTAGAGACCTTGCTCTCCCCTACTTTCCGTTTGAGGATGCCCAACAGATGCTCAATAGAGTTTAGGTCTGGAGACTTGCTTGGCCAGTCCTCCACCTTTACCCTCAACTTCTTTAGCAAGGCAGTGGTCGTCTTGGAGGTGTGTTTGTGGTCGTTATCATGTTGGGATACTGCCCTGCGGCCCAGTCTCCAAAGGGAGGGGATCATTCTCTGCTTCAGTATGTCACAGTACATGTTGGCATTCATGGATCCCTCAATGAACTGTAGCTCCCCAGTGCCAGCAGCACTCATGCAGCCCCAGACCATGACACTCCCACCACCAAGCTTGACTGTAGGCAAGATACACTTGTCTTTGTACTCCTCGCCCGGTTGCTGCCGCACACACTTGACACCATCTGAACCTAATAAGTTTATCTTAGTCTCATCAGACCCCAGGACATGGTTCCAGTAATCCATGTTCTTGGTCTGCTTGTCTTCAGAGAACTGCGGGCTTTCTTGTGTATCATCTTTAGAAGAGGCTTCCTTCTGGGACAACAGCCATGCAGACCAATTTGATGCAGTGTGTGGCGTATGGTCTGAGCACTGACAGGCTGACCCCCCCCCCCCTCCTTTCAACCTCTGCAGCAATGCTGGCAGCACTCAAACATCTATTTCCCAAAGTCAACCTCTGTATGTGACGCTGAGCACATGCACTCAACTTCTTTGGTCGACCATGGTGAGGCCTGTTCTGAGTGGAACTTGTCCTGTTAAACCACTGTATGGTCTTGGACACCGTGCTGTAGCTCAGTTTCAGTGTTTTGGCAATCTTCTTATAGCCTAGGCCATCTTTATGTAAAGCAACAATTCTTTTTTTCAGATCCTCAGAGAGTTCTTTGCCACGAGGTGCCATGTTGAACTTTCAGTGACCAGTATGAGAGTGAGAGCGATAACACCAAATTTAACACACCTGCTTCCCATTCACACCTGAGACCTTTTAACATTAACAAGTCACATGACACCGGGGAGGGAAAATGGCTAATTGAGCCCTATTTGGACATTTTCACTTGGGATGTACTCACTTTTGTGGCCAGCGGTTTAGACATTAATGGCTGTGTGTTGAGTTATTTTGAGGGGACAACAAATTTATATTGTTATACAACCTGTACACTCACTACTTTATATTGTAGCAAAGTGTAATATCTTCAGTGTTGTAACATGAAAAGATATAATAAAATATTTACAAAAATGTGAGGGGTGTACTCACTTTTGTGAGATACTGTGTGTGTGTGTGTGTGTGTATACACACACACACACTGTATTAACAAAAGTATTCAGACACCTGCCTTTACACCCACATAAACTTTAATGGCATCCCAATCTTAGTCCATAAGGTTCAATATTGAGTTGACCCACCATTTGCAGGTATAACAGCTTCAACTCTTCTTGAAAGGCTGTCCACAAAGTTTAGGAGTGTGTCTATGGGAAAATCTGATCATTCTTCCAGAAGCGCATTTGTGAGGTCAGGCACTGATGTTGGAGAAAAGGCCTGGCTCACAGTCTCCACCACTCAAATTCATCCCAAAGGTGTTCTATCATGTTGAGGTCAGGACTCTGTGCATGCCAGTCAAGTTCCTTCACCTCAAACTTGCTCATCAATGTCTTTATGGACCTTGCTTTATTACACTGGTCCAAATCATTTGGTGGAGGGGGGATTATAATGTGGGGTTGTTTTTCAGGGATTGGGCTTGGCCCCTTATTTCCAGTGAGAAGAACTCTTAAGGCATCAGCATACCAAGACATTTTGGACAATTTCATGCTCCCAACTTTGTGGGAACAGTTTGGGGTTGGCCCCCTCCCTTTCCAACATGACTGTGCACCGGTGCACAAACAACGTCCATAAAGATATGGATGAGCAAGTTTAGGGTGGAGGAACTTGACTGGCCTAACCTCAACCCGATAGAACACCTTTGAGATCAATTAGAGCTCAGAGAGCGGGCCAGGCCTTGTCATATTACTGTATATAAAAAAAATAATATATGAACAACGAACAATGTGGGAAAAACAAAACAAAACATTTTAAGTGTATTGAGCAATGTTGGGTTGTCTGATGGAGCATGTCATGATGTCCTGTTTGTTTCACTGGGTTACTCAGTTATAAGGTTAGAGGTTTCTGTAAATGTGTTTGTGCATATCCAAAGGACCTTGTGATTGGTTGAAATAAATGTTATTAAAGGAATGTTGCAAGGGCAGGCTGCCACCTCTAATAAGTTCACCTTCAATAGGAATGTGGCATCATGCCAAGTATGAGTCCATCAAGGTGATGTCAAAGGAGATGACTGTGTTAAACTAGTCTTAATAGTTTTGTTAATTTGGTTAAAGGAAACTTAATTTACATTTAAAGTGGATTCATTTACAGTAGTTATATAGCAATGATAAATTACAAGTCGCTTTCCATTGTATTTAGAACCATTCTTATTAGTCCCTTTTACCTTGAGGGACTCACATTCTAAAAATTCCCACTTTGTAGCGGAGAAACCTATGTAGAATTAAAGTTAGGAGCATAAATGGCTATTTTGATCTATCTCTTTCGGTAACATAAAGCTGAACTCCGGGGACAGTATAAAACTATCCTTGCAAGGGGGACTCCCCTTTCATTGCATTGATTAAATAGTTTTTTAGCTTAGGGGATAGTTTAAAAGCAGTTTTCCTTTTCCTGCGCTCCCCTGGCAGTGGGCACTCTACTCTACTCTTCCCTCTGACACCCACAACACTCTCACTTACAATGCAGGACTGTAAGTCTTTCTTCTTATATGATGATGTCAGAGTGCACACAACCAACAGAGCACCAAAGTGAGTCTTAGGGAGACCAGTCACACGGAGAGGAAGAAACCTGTGGGCATGTGCCGTAAGGTAAGTAAAACTGCAGTTTAATGGTACCCTAGTCAAAAACAAGCATTTTACCCTTGCAGTTCAGAGGGAGCCCAATTACAAGAATAGTTTAGAATTTTCCCCAAAGTTCAGCTTTAATTAAAGCTATTGTCCCAGAAGTTGTCTTCTTGGTGTCCCTATGCTGGATAGATGAGCACTGAAGGAAACAGAATATCAGAGTGTAGTATTCAAAACTTTCCAACCCATCCAGCCATTACGTTCTTTAAATCAATTGTGCAAATCTAAATATTCAATTAGAGTATTAAAACAATTAATTTGTTAAATAATCTCATAGGTGTGTGGCCAGTATAATGACTTATTGTGATAATGCCATATAATCATGTCCAAAAGGAGTGATAAATAAACGGATGCTTTTCCTGAGTAGCATGTTACTGGATTGTCCAGACACTTTTAAAGCTGCACAGTGAACCATAGCAACGAATCATAATTCACATACATGGGTTAAAGTACTGGTTTTGGTGTCAATACAGGGCAAAAGACCATTTAATGGTCAACAGATAGGCAATGTTACAAATAAAAGATAAAGAAATGGCCAATCATGACAACATGTATGCATTAAAATAGGGGAAAATCATTTCTAATTTAGCCCAGTCAGCCCCCAACCCTCCTAGAGACTTTGTGGCCGCAGGCAAGGGGCCTCCTCTCCCTCTGGCCACACATGCATGTCTGCTGCATGGCCATGGGGAAGGTGATGATGGAGGAGAGAGCACAACCTGCACCTCGTGCTGTCTCAGTCCTGAACAGTGATGTCACTACTCCAGTTAGCCACTGATGTCACTATCTTATCACTCAATAGGTAGACAGGTGAAATTTAACAATCGCAATTCAGCGCTTATATATTCTGAAGGTTGATGCTGGATAGTTCCCAAGCATGCTTATTTACATACATTTCCCTGCAGAGAAAACTATTGTTGAAAAGTAAGGTTTTATTTCCCTTCACAGAAGATGAGCATTTTTCTATGATGCGGATTTACTAATGCCATAATGGTTTGCACTCTGTACAATGTGCAGTTTTATTACCATTACACATTTGTATGATCGAACATATAAGACTACAAATTTAAATAGCAGAATGCAACTGTTATAAATGTGTTCTTGCTTGTTTTGTTCTCTCTTGAGTACTGTTACAGTTTTACTCTGTCTGTTTCTGCAGATGAAAATGATTCTAACAAAGCACTTACTAATGAGAAGAGTCCAGAATGCACCTTTGTATGTGGTGGCGGTAGTGACTCTACTAACGTAGACACTGATTTTTCTGGTAATTCACATTGATATTTTGCATGTACTAACAGTCTTAAAGCTTTGCATGCTCTTCAGATCTTCTTAAAGTGTCAATAAACCCATTAAAGTGGTTCTAAAAGCAGGACTTGTTTTTACCCTAATGCATTCCCTGCATTCAGGTAAAAAATGTCCCATGGCTGTATTGCCCCCTCACCCCTTTTATACATACCTGGGTCCTTTCTGGATCCAGTGCTGTGCCTGAGTGCAATGGCACTACTGTCCTCACAGGACTCAGTGAAAGCAGTGGGTGCCATTGGCTCCCGCTGCTGTCAATCAAATCCTGGGAGGAGAGAGCTGGGTTTAGGGCCAAGCAACACTGTGTCTATGGACACACACGGCTTGGGTGCGAGCCCACATATTCACCCCCATAGGAAGTGGCTTTCTGTGGTGGCATACAGAGAAGAGGAAGATCCAAGAGCACTGGTGGGGGACGCCATAGAGGAGGTTTGGGGCGGCTCTGTGCAATACCAGTATGCTATAGCACAGTTCAATATCATGCTTCCAAATACCTTGTTTTCTGCCCTATGCACCACAGTCATATGACATTAGGAGTTTGCTCTTAACTGCACTGACAGATAGGGGGGCAAAGCAAGCAGAAGAGACTTTACAAAGCTGCAGATGTAACTGCCTACGTCACTTTAGGAAACTTCTTAGATAGCAAGGATGACTTGCACAACTTTGTGGCAGTGTTGAATTATAAGTCTGTTAACTTGCTGCACATTTTCACTGGCAAGTTGTACAATTGCAGAGCATTTGAAGCACACGTTCTAGTTGACACTTTTCCAATTTGTAGCAAATTTTCATGGCAAGTCTCTAGCAAGAGCAAAGTTGCAGTAGTGAGTCTACAGCAAGAGCTCTGCAAGTCTGCAGCATGAAAATTCAGCCACAGTGACCCCTGTGGTGGGATGACTATTGTACAACATAACTGAACCAGAACTTGCAGAATGTTTGCAAAGAAAGTTGATTTGGAGTCATGCAATGTGGACTTGCTGGAATTGTGCAACAAACCTGTGACGCCTGAAAAGTCTAGCAATAGCTTAGAAATTCTTTTTCAAACTTGCAGCACAATTGCTTGCTATCTGGGTTTCCCTTCTCTCTAGGTTTGTTTTCCCCTGACTGCACCAACCCCATAGATGCTGTTGTAGTCACATAATAAATAAAATATATTTGTAATAAAAACATATGGGAGGTGGAGTTTCGATGTTGATAGACAGCCTGTGTCACACTTCAGCAGGGGGAGAGGGAGGAGCTGTCCATATGCTGGAGCCACCCCTCAAGATGATAAAAACAGTCATGCAGGGTGACTTCCAGAGAGGAAAATGAACAGTTCCTCTCGGGGTGCTGGGGGTGCATGTGCAGTCATAGTGGCAGTGCAGAAGACATGCTGTGATATCATTGTCACAGACGAGAGGGGATTCCATGTAAGCAGCAGAATCAGCCAGGTCATTTCTAACTGTGATAGACTGAGTGATGAAAAGCCTCTTTTACTAGATACAGAAATTTTTAAAGATTTAAAAACGTAAACACTTTATGGGTTTAATGACACTTTAATTATCTCTTTGTGGTGTGGGGAAAACGTCTCTTGTTTTTAAGTGTGAATGCATTTTTAGATATTCACTATTCTGATTCACAAGCATTAACAGATCAGTCCACCCAAATCTCATATTTCAGCGTTTTGAACATGCCATGGGTTAAACTGACAAACTTTTCTTATATCTCTCATGAGCTCTAATAGTTAGATTTCAGCACTTGAACTCTCTGGGTACCTGCAGTTGTCATTCCAATGCTCTCTTCCTCCTGGAATTTTTTACTTATTTTTTATTATAAGAAAAAGGAGCAGTGAGAACACCCAAAACTCTGATCTGGCTGTTAAAAAAAACTTAGGACTATAGTAAGGGACTTCGCTGCCGGAGACACAAACAGATGCAAGATGCATAGGGATAACTCAGCAGAATCTACCTATGACATGAAAACTACATGTCAAAATGAGAAGTAAATCCAAACGTAGGGCAAAAATAGAAATCTTGAAAATTCTTGTGCAAATCAAACTTGTCCCTGCCACATTCCAAGCCCCCCTATCGGTCCTTTAATTTGATGGATAGCGTTACCAACTTAGGTAGGTGAAGGGCAAACAACTTTTTTGGGCCTTAAGCCTGGTACACATGGGCAGAACACCGGCCAGTTCAACAGAAACCAGCTGATATTCAGCCCGAGTGTACAGCAGCATGTTCGATAGAAGCCGGCTGAATGTCTGGCTTCTGTCAAAGGGGCATGCTAGAAAAACATCTACTGATGGGTGTGTTCTGGCAGGGTGGGCAGTTCTACTGTCAGAACACAATAGCTCAGCGGGGAATTCACTGTACTAACATTGGATAGTTAGTACAGCAAGCTCCTCCCTAGCGCCTCATTTTATTTTTTTCGTTGCGCCTTTTGGGTTAAATGAAAAAAATATATAGTGTGTACCAGGTGTTAGTCTTGACCAAATAGGTGTGGGTTTATCCAGAAATGTAAAGATTAACCACCTCCTGCCCACGCTATAGCCGAAAGACGGCTACAGCGCGGGCCTTAATTGCCGGGAGGGCGTCCATGTACGTCCTCTCGAGATCGAGCTGCCTGCACGCTCTGTGATCAGCGAGTCAATGAGAATCAGCTGATCACAGATCGGAGTAAGGGGCCTCACCACGTGATCAGCTGTCAGCCAATGACAGCTGATCACATGATGTGAGCAGAAGATCGGTAATCGCCTTTTTTTTTCTTATGCTAATAGCGTGAGGAGGAAAAAAAAAGCCAATCACCAGCTTCTGTCAGAGGGACACCGGTCCCGAACAGGGAGAGCCGCTGCCGCCCATTCTGTGCCCACCAGTGCCAACTACCAGTACATATCACTGCTGCCCATCAGTGCCCACCAGTGCCACCTATGAGTGCCCACCAATGCCACCTATTAATGCCCACCAGTGCCACCTATCAGTGCCCATCAGTGCTACCTATCAGTGCCCACTAGTGCCACCTTTCACGGCAGCCTATCAGTGCCCATCGGTGCAGCCTCATCAGCGCACATGAATGAAGAAGAGAAATGACCTGATTTCAATGTTATGTTTTTTTTTTTTTTAATTTTCGGTCTTTTTTGTTTTTTTTTTTTTAACGAAAAAGAAAAAAAAACAGCAGTGATTAACTACTACCAAAAGAAAGCTTTAAAATTTAATTTGGATCCAGTGTTGTATGATCGCGCAAATGTCATTCAAAGAGGGACAGCGCTGAAAGATGAAAATTGGTCTGGGCAGGAAAGGGGGTTTAAGTGCCCAGTAAGCAAGTGGTTAAGGGCAGCATTTTGAACAATTAGCAGTGTGTTGAAATGCCCTAATGATATTGCGACTGTTTTTTCTTTGTCTTTTCTGTCTTGGGAAAGCTTGCTTTTTTAGCAGGTCTGTAATAGCCACATGGGCTGCCACAGATATTAGGTCCATTTCTGTACAGAGAAAATTCATACAATCAATGCATTATGTATATGCATTGCAATCTTCTAATCCTGCTAAAATATCTTTTCAGGTTTCCTTTCTATCTAATGGCACAAAATGGTGAAATTGGTGCTCCTTGCAGATCTGTATTTTCTGGTGTAAAGTAAACTAGGTGTTTGATTTTCCACTAAATTCAGGTTTCATATTTTTTTCTGGAAGAGAATGGCTGGATCATGATACTATTAACTGCAAGATACAAACTATCATATACAAATAACATGGAAGCAACTATGACAAAGCTGTAGGATGTTAAATGACCAGTGGGATTAGAATATTTTTAATGGTAAAATCATTTTAAATTGTGAGTTAGTGTTGGCGTGCTCTGGTTTGTTACAGCTGCATGATTGCTGTTTGTCTGTTGTTTTGTTGAGGTTTCTTATCACAAGTCTTCAGAAGTGGAGACTTTCTGCCTCTGGAGCGTATCCTCAGCGAATGGCGCAGTGTTGGCAGTCCTTTCCTTATAAACACTCTAACTTTGCTTCTCCTGCTGTAAACACAAAAGTTACCTTTAATGGAATAGATTGTGGTTTTATTTCAAGGCTTATGCATCATCATGATCATGTTTTTTTTTTTTTTTTTTTCCTGCCAGGGTTTATGCCCTTTAAATATAGATTAGTATTTAGGTACACACATTATATGTTTTTTGTTTTTTCTTCATATTGAAACACCACATATTGGGGGCTTGTTGGATGTCACCAGAGCACAGTTTAGTAATATCTTTCATATATATAAGCTACACTGGATATTTGTATATTACATCTCTCTACAGTTTATCTTTCGGTTATATTCAGCTTCCAAGTTCTGTTCAGATGCTTTCCACTGTATCTTGCAAAAGAGCCAAATGGCAGGTGAACGCAGTATGTAGGCAGCTTTTGTTCACAGGCAGGGCTTGGGCAGCGCTCAGAAGTTCTAGCACTCGTAGAATTATAATTTTGTTATTCTAAGGAATGTGGGTCCAAAACAATCAGAACTGTTAAATTGGTGCCAAGTGAGTAATGTAACATGTTGAAAAGATATTTGTGAAGTTTTAATGACTTGTACCATAAGGCATCAGGTGTATGTACTTTGTTTTCAAAGAAGTAACAACTATTAAAGAGTAAGCCTATCCTAGCTACATACATGGCTGAAATGATGTATCCAATTAGGCTCTTGCACTACATAGTTATTTGTAGATCTAAAGAAGATTGGACAATATGCGGTTTATTTACTAAAGCTGGAGAGTGCAATATCAGACTCAGTTCTGCATAGAAACCAATCCGCTTCTAACCTCAGCTTGTTCAATTAAGGTTTGGCAATAAAACCTGGGCGCTGATTGGTTTCTATGCAGATGTGAGCCTGATTTTGCACTCTCCAACTTTAGTAAATAAACCCCCATGCGTCAATTCTTGACTACCAAATTTTGGCTGCCTTACACAGGGCAATGTATAGAAGTCAGATAATCACACTAGTTATCTTGACACCTCATAGGGTCACATGGCTGCAGATTCACATAAGTAAAAATAAAAATGATGGTCTTGAATTGTTCCTGTATTGAGAAAAATGCAGAAGCCATTTATGATCTCCTTCTTGTTGTTAGGCTGCCCACCTAACTTTAGTACTCTGTACTTTTACTATTTAGTAACTGAATAGGACAAGTAGGTGGGTCATAAATGTCACCTTGGGGTTTATTTACTAAAGTTGGAGAGTGCAATATCAGACTCACTTCTGCATAGAAACCAATCAGCTTCCAACCTCAACTTGTTCAATTAAGCTTTGGCAATAAAACCTGGAAGCTGATTGATTTCTATGCAGAAGTCAGATTCTAAGAGGATTCGTATCATCACAGAGTGGCACTGTGGATACGGTTCATAAAAAATAATGCCACGTCCTGATATTGGAAATCATTAGAGAATAGTTTGGAATGATGGACTTTGTAGGCATAGCACAGAAAGTTAAAAAGAGTTTAAATATTTATTACAAAAAATGTGATTAAAAGACATGTACATAAACTTACTTATATTCACAAATAATACCTAGGAGCAAATTCAATACACTGTCTACGTAGTAAATATACATTAAAACAAGGTATTCAAACATTTAACCTGTTCAGTTGTAACGGGTTTCAGGGGAGACAGTGTAAAGAGTAGCTTGACTTGCTCTACATGTTACGTGTTCAATAACGCTTCCTCAGGTGCTTTTGGTATATTCTATGAACAAGAAGATAAACATAAGTTCATTACATTCTACATTAAGAAAAAGAGAAGAAAGATATTCTATCATGTATCTAACTATAAAGTATGATAGTACCATCCCTGTGAGATAAGAACAGTTAAAGTCATGTCTATCTGCCATGGCCCCAGACCTCTACTTGCCAGTTCTACTTACACTGTCTCCCCTGAAACCTGTTACGACTGAACAAGTTAAATGTTTGAATACCTTGTTTTAACGTATATTTACTATGTAGACAGTGTATTGAATTTGCTCCTAGGTATTATTTGTGAATATATGTAAGTTTATGTACATGTCTTTTAATCACATTTTTTGTAATACATATTTAAACTCTTTTTAACTTTCTGTGTTATGCCTACAAAGTCCATCATTCCAAACTATTCTCTATGCAGAAGTTAGACTGATTTTGCACTCTGCAGCTTTAGTAAATAAACCCCATTGTGACTTGCCTGGGACCCTAGAAATTGGATCAGTGTTACATCCAGCAAATAGCGCTTCAGTGGAAGGTTGGCATTAGCTGTCCTTTAAAGTGGGAAATGAGATGAAATAATGATAAAATTAGAGGTCTCCTAAGGCTGGCTGCCATTGCTGACCTCTTTCTGAAAATGTTAGTTGCCTGGCTGTCTATAGCTTCAAAGTTTCTCAGTCACTGACCCAGAACAAGGATTCAGACCAGTGCACATGGGAGTCTACATTTCTCATCCATGCACTGTAGATTTGGAGGAAAACAATGACCTCCCTACCTGATGGCCTCTTGCTGCTGGATCATTTGTGGTTCTAAGGTGGTCATTTGGATTGACAGGTTTGAGCACAGGAATAATTGTAGTCATCCTTAATGACAAGAATAGAACAAGAATAGAAAGCAGTTTGTTGTAGTTCTTATGAAAATTTGATCTCTGTTGATGGACGAAATACAGAAGCCTTTTGAAGTGTTTTCCAGGAAACAGAGTTAAACTTTTTCGAATGAGGTTTATCCTTGACTGGATTAGTGACCTTGTCACTTCTTGAACCCTCTACCTCTTCAGCAGGCCTAGAGTTGTTCAGTTGCAGCTGCCATGGAGAACTTTATTAAAAACTAATAAGGATACTTATTGACTTTAATTCCTTACTGATACTAGGGGAACTCCATGTTAACCTTGTTTTGTGAAGCTTGAAATGTGAATGCCTAAAGAAGCTCTCAACTCTAATACCATAGCTATTTTATTTTTAGAAATGCTTCGATCCTTTTTGTGAAAAAAAAGGCATTCTATGGTGTTTCCATGCATCTGTAAGGAAATATGGAGAAATTTGAATGTTTTCCCTTTGTTCAGTTTCTCACTGAAAGCATAATATGGAAGCAAAGGCACAGATAATTTCCAAGTGTGTTGGGTATGGAAAGTTGGTTAAAAGTTTGTTGGTCATGTTTAAAAGTTTGGTAAAGGATAAGTTCACCTTTTGGAAGATGTTACATATTCCACCCATATTTAGACTGGAACATTTAACATGTTC
The DNA here is from genome assembly GCF_042186555.1 of Aquarana catesbeiana. Classification (NCBI taxonomy): domain Eukaryota; kingdom Metazoa; phylum Chordata; class Amphibia; order Anura; family Ranidae; genus Aquarana; species Aquarana catesbeiana. The sequence goes on from NC_133327.1 coordinate 593,098,992, forward strand.
CAGCAGCTGCAGTCTCCCTCCCTGTGATAGCGAACTGGGAATCTTCTCCCCGCAACTGCTGTCACTGTTTGAAATTAATGCGGCTGTGTGGGGCTCCGGCCACATCATTCATTCACAGTTTCCTGTGAATGCATGAACTACAACTACCATCAGGCATTGTGGCTGACGGCTTGTATTTCTAAATGGACTGCAAGGTCGCTGAGAAGGGGCCTTGCAGTTCATTCACAAGCCCTGTCGCTTGTAAACCTTCATCCCTTATGTAGGTATGGGCGGCTGAAAGCTGCAGGGCTTGTCTACCAGAGTCTGGCATTGCACCCTTGATGGGTGCAATGCTTTCCATGCTCCTTAGAGAAAAAAATAATGCACATTTTTTCCCTGAAAAAATATGTGCATTTATTATATTTTTTATAAAGGTGTACTTATCCTTTAATCCTTATTTTTTAATTATTACATTTTGTGTTATTTTTAAATAACACAAAAAAATGCCCTTTTTATATTAGATCAGAAAATGTCTTCAAAGTGTTACTATAATGACTTCTAAGTGTATGATCACTTAAAAAAATTTGATTCATTGCAGGTTTTCATTTAACTTGCTTAGTCACACTACAGATGCAATTTGTGCCCATCTAACCATAACTCCAACACTATACCGTCAGATGTTTATGGACACCCCTCATCACTATCGGGTTTAGGCGTTTCCATTTAAGGCTACAGTTAATGCTGTAACAAGCAAAGACATTTTAGAAACATTTTCTGTTTCAACCCCTTGTCAACAATTTGGAGAAGGCCCTTTTCTGTTCTAGTATATCTGTGTCCCTATGCAAAAGCCAGGTCCCTAAAGACTTGGTTTGACAAGTTTGCTGTGGAGAAACTCAAGTGACTTGCATATAGCCCTGACCTTAACACTACTGGACACCTATGAGATGAATTGGATTGCTGATTACGAGGCAAGTCTTTTCATCTAACATCAGTTCTTGACCTCACAAATGCACTGTTGCCTAAATAAGCACACATTCTCACAGACATACTCCAGAATCATCTGGTAAAGCCTGATATCCATTCTTGTTCGTTCAACCCAACGGGCTGAACAAAAAAAAAATTGAAGAGCTCGAAAGGAGATTCTGTACTAACAATCCGATGCCCCTGCCAGAACACACTAGTCAATGGCCAATGGCTGAGAGCACTGAATAGATGCTGATTGGAAGATCTTTTTCTGTTATGCCCCTTTGAAAGAAGCTGGACGGGCTGCCATACACATGGTGCGCCCGATATTCAGCCCATGTGTACAGCTCTTAAGTTTTGGATGTCCAACAAGCTTATGAAGTGGTTTGATGGTCAGGTGTCCACAAACTTTTGCCTAAGTAGTGTCGTTCTGGCATATTCTAAAACCGTCCATTGACCATTAGACTCTACCCCATATTCCAATGACTATAACCACCCAGACTCACTCACTCCAGTCAGTTTTAGTAGAAGCAAATGAACTTATGTATGAAGAAATTGGAACACCATTGAAAATCCATTTACTTTGGCAGTTGTGAATAACTTTTATTTGACCATGTGGGGCTAAAATCAAAATGCCAGGTAAACCGCTAAAACACAGCTCAATCACACATGCAAAGAAATCTGAATTCTGTTGAGCCAGTCTTGTGTGACTTCACTATTTTCTAGTTTGGAAGAAATCACAAAAGTAGCTAATGAGAATTCCATATAATTTTGTCTGTAAACATGCTACATTTACATATTACATGTGCATTTAGATGCTTGCCTGGCATGCCACCTCAAATTATTGCATGCAAATAGAAATAATAAGCAGTAACCTGCATATCGCCCTACCGATTAACCACTTGCTGACCAGTCGCCACAGTTGCACTGCGGCAGAATGGCACGGCTGGGCGAAACAACATTATGTAACACCACTTCGCACTGTGGCCACTAGGGGGCACGCTCACCTCCTGCTCGCCCACGGAGCCGATGCCAGTGCCCGGCAGTCACGATCACCCCTGGGCTCCTGTGATTGATCGGGGCACAAGGAGAACCGGGATCTCTGTGTGTAAACACAGAGTTTCCGGTTCTCTGAGGGGAGAAGTGACAGATTCTGTTCATACAGAGTACGAACAGCGATCTATCTCTTCCCCTACACAGTCACACCCCCCCCCCCTTCAGTTAGTACACACACTAGGGAACACATTAACCCCTTGATCGCCCCCTAGTGGTTAACCCCTTCACTGCCAGTGATATTTTTACAGTAATCAATGCATTTTTATAGCACTGATCGCTGTAAAAATGCCAATTATCCCAAAAATGTTTCAGAATTGTCCAACATGTCTGCCATAATGTCACAGTCCCAATAAAAATCGCAGATCGCCACCATTACTAGTAAAAAAAAAAAATTAATAATAAAAATACCATAAAACTATCCCCTATTTTGTAGACGCTATAACTTTTGCGCAAACCAATCAATATATGCTTATTGAATTTTTTTTTTTACAAAAAATATGTAGAAGAATACATATCGACCTAAACTGAGGACAAAAATGTTTTTTTTATATATATATTTTTGGGGGATATTTATTATAGCAAAAAGTAAAAAATATTGCTTTTTTTTTTTTTTCAAAATTGTCGCTCTTTTTTTGTTTATAGCGCAAAAAATAAAAACTGCAGAGGTGATCAAATACCACCAAAAGAAAGCTCTATTTGTGGGAAAAAAAGAACGTCAATTTTGTTTGGGTGCAACGTCGCACGACCGCGCAATTGTCAGTTAAAGCAACGCAGTGCCGAATCACAAAAAATGCTCTGGTCAGGAAGGGGGTAAAATCTTCTGGAGCTGAACCGGTTAAACTGGAATTCCGTGAAAAAATGTAACTCATCTTAAAATGCTCAATCCCTAACACCTATTCTGAGTAAGGCAAGAAAGATGTATAAACTTACCTAAATTCAGGCCGTTCTGGTCATGTGATGTCCCCTGCATCAGCCAGCGGCAAAGCAGAGGAGAGAGCACTCAATAATGGCTAGTAAAGCCTGGAGCAGTGATGTCACCCATAGGCTCCTATGACCTATCCGATGACAGTGCTCCCTCTTCTCCCCTGCAGCCACCGCTGGCTGACATGGTTGAGCCGGATCATGTGACTGGACCAGAGCAATCTGAAAATGGGTAAATAAATACATCTTTTTTACACAGGTTAGTCAGAATTGGTGTTAGGAGGGGTGAGGAAATGTTTTTAAGATTAAGTTAGTTTGATCCTGGAATTCCACTATAAAGATGTTTTGGGGGAAGTTGCTGTGGCTTTAGATGGCGGGGTCAGTGAAATCCCTATCAAGCAAGTATCAGAAGAGGTACATTTTTAAGGCATTGACTTGTCCTATAAATAACAAGTGTTACTGAAACGGTAATCTCTCCTTAAAATTATTATTCAGGGCAGGTGAGCAAAAGGGGAAAAATCTTTGGGTCCTTGCCCTTGCAACCCAGAAGAGTATTGCTTGAAATAGGCAGGCAGTATAGAACAACGCACATGAAGACCTTCTTGGAAGTGAAGCTCTGGAAGTACTTGAATAGATTTTCAGTTGTAGAAAACCACTGCAATCTTAGAAGGATCAAGGCGGTAAGCATCGGGATATACTCATCCTCTGTCCAGGTTAAAGCCCAAAGCTGTAGCTTTGTTTTCTAATAGGGCGTACACACGGTCGGACTTTGTTCGGACATTCCGACAACAAAATCCTAGGATTTTTTCTGACGGATGTTGGCTCAAACTTGTTTTGTCTACACACGGTCGCACAAAGTTGTCGGAAAATCCGATCGTTCTAAACGCGGTGACGTAAAACACGTACGTCGGGACTATAAACGGGGCAGTGGCCAATAAGCATGCGTGGCACTTTGTCCATCGGATTTGTGTACACAAGATCGGAATTTCCGACAACGGGTTTTGTTGTCGGAAAATTTTATCTCCTGCTCTCCAACTTTGTGTGTCGGAAAATCCGATGGAAAATGTCCGATGGAGCCCACACACGGTCGGAATTTCCGACAACACGCTCCGATCGGACATTTTCCATCGGAAAATCCGACCGTGTGTACGGGGCATTACAGTTTGACAAGGTAATGTTGCCTTTAAAAATAGTGGAAAAAATGGGCAAAATCAAGAATGACATATACGATGCAGTCTGGCAGTAACATTAACACAGCAGTCTTTGTTTTTCTCCTCCTGTAACACAGTTGTATTACCTGTTGATCCTGCCAGGAAGTCTGCTCGGCAAAAATGGCAATTTGGCCCCATTCACACCTCAGCGTTTTGTAGCTTGTAGCTTGAAGCTCGAAGCTCCAAAATGCTGGAGGAGAAAAAAATCAATTATTCTCTATGGAGATGGTTCACATCTCCACTCAGTCGCCTGAAGCCAACAGCTGAAGCTCAAAAAGTCCCGGAGCTTTTTTTCTAGCTCGAATTGGGCAGATTTGAGCATTTTTGGCGTGTTTTTATTCCCATAGAAATTAATATAAACGTGCCATTCACGCGTTTTTTGTGCACATTCGCGCATTTTGTCATACGCATGTGCGAGCGATTTTCTGCTCAAACTAAAAATTGAAGACTATAAAATAGCAAAATTATATAAATAAATAAATGTACACTAAATTCACAAATAGCTAAAAATCATCATAAATAAAAGAAATAAATTAATAATATGTGATAATATATAAATACATGATAATTGACCCCAACCTTAAAAAATATTAAATTATAATAAATAATAAACACCTAAACCCAAGCAAAAAATAAATGTATTATTATTAATAATCATAATAACAGTAATTTATTTTGTGTTAGGGTGTTTAGTAGTTTTTTATTATTATTATTATTATATTTTTTTAAGGGATAAGGTTAGGGGTTAATTATTTACTATTACTTAGTATTCATTTTTTGAATTTATTTATTTATGAATATTTTTATTTATTTTATATTTATTTATTCAATTATTATTATAAGTAGTAGTAATAGTAGTATTAACACCTTAACCCTTACAAAAATAAATAAATAACCCTATGTCAGGAAGCTAGTTCAGCTGATACTAATTTTCATACAGCTAATGCAAATTGTAATTTTTAAATAATGAGAATTAGAATGAGCAAGGGAATGAGCAGTAGAGGCACACAAATTAGCATTAGCTGCAGAAAATTTTGCATTAGCTGTATGGGAATTAGCATTAGCTGAATTAGCTTCCTGACATAGGGTTATTAATTTATTTATTTTGGTTACGGTTAATACTACTACTAACAATAATAATAATAATAGTAAAACTAATAATTAATGAATAAATAAATGTAAAATAAATACACAAATACATAAAAATAATCATAAATAATAAATAAATGAATACCAAGTAATAGTAAATAAACAATTAACCCCTAATCCTAACCCCAACTCCTAACTCTAAGCCCTTACCCTAATGAAAAAAAAAATAATAATAATAATAATAAATTAATAATAACTAAACAAGAAATAAAAGCTAACAGAAAAGCTAAAAAAGCTGAAATACCTAGCAACAAATGATGCAACCGATGATAGTTTTCTCTATTGGCTAATAAAAAAAATGCTAAAGTTCAAAAACACGTGCAAGTCGCACATAAAAACACGTCAAAATCGCACATAAAACCACTGGAAAAATGCTCAAAGATGCTACGCTCAGGTGTGACTGCAGCCTGAGAGAGTTGAGACAAATTATTTAACAATGATAGGGGTGCTTGCAATAGTCAGCTTTTACTCAGTTTTTGTAACAACTTTAAAAAAGGCATTAGCTGGAGTTATGCATTGATTTGTTAGCCACCTAAAGCCTGGTACACACTATTTTTTTTCCTTCAACCCAGCGGGTTGAAGGAAAAAAAACCTGTTAGCTCCGGTCGGAGCCGCTGTACTAACAATCTGACGTTAGTACAGTGATTTTCCAGCTCCTCACTGAGCTGTTGTGTTCTGACATGGGGATTCAAACCCCTCCACCCCGCGCAAACACTCCGGGAGCCGTCCGACAGGCCAGCTTCTGTTGTACGAGGCTTTAGTAAAGTCTATCTAAATCCACAGGGTGACAATGCTGCTGTGTCTGAGGGTGGCTATATTGCTTCTTCCTTCATAAATAGAGTGAAGAACAAAGCATAGCCACCCTAAGACAGGAACTGTGTTACTGACAAGATCACCAGGTGAAAATAAAGGTGGAAAAAGTCTAAAAGAAGAAAACGAATGAAGCCACCATATGTAAGGGGTGGTAAGCAGCAAATATATTACATTTTTAGGTTCAGATATGCTTTATACTTCTCAGTGTCTGTTGCTTCTCTGAATGAGAGCAGCGGTCTACCTCCAGCTGCCCAATAACAACTTCTACATTCCAATCATCAATGTTCTCACAGAGGAACAGTAGTTTCCATCCTCAGCATGCTGCCAGGAAAGAGAGACCAGAAAATAAACATTAAAACTTCAACTTTGTCGGCACCCTGACTTTATTTAATTGTTCAAAATTAAACTACTATTGGGCTTTAATATGTTATGGCAGATCCAGCACTAGGACTGATGGTAAGGAAATCTGTAACCTCCCACTGCCATATTTGTAAAGTAAGTTTTTTCTTTCATAGTATTAATAGTGCGGTGCAAGTTTTTCAAAGTAAACACTGATATACACTTTTATAGAAGACAAATTGCTAAAGTCTTCTCCAAGCACAAGTTTACTTTAATAAAACCAAGTAGTCCAAAAGTAATTTTATTTACTTCGAGATTAACGTCTAGTGTCATTCAGGAAGTATGTTTGTTTACAGCCCTACATAGCCCAGAACAGGCGCCTCAACCTTGCAGAGGTGTAACAAGTCGACATTTATTATTTACTTAATCTTCCAGGTACAGATCACACCATTCAGGCCCCTTGAGCAATTTAACGAGTTTACTGACACTTCTAAGAACGAAATCTGATATTTCGCAGATTAAATATGTCTAACGCACTGATGCAACAAGGAACACATGCTCCAGAGAGTGACTGAACTCATGTTCTTGCATACCAGAATGCGTATGTACGTGTACGTACATGAGAGGCAATGTTTTAATTAACACAGGGGTGAAAAAGTTCAGTCTCGCCTGGTGCGGAACGTACAAAGTACCATTTAGGTATTGACACTAAGCCAAGAACAGGCTAATGTGTGAAGCTCTCCTAGTGAAAGAAATACATAGAGAGGCCTGTATGAGCTTGCACATGTCTACTTCAATATACATCTCAATTTAAGGCTCTCAAGTTACTTTTTAAGATTTTTTTTTTTTTTTCCTTCTGCAGCTAGTAGGTTTGTAAGATGACATATTGCTGAATAATCGCCAAGTCTGAATATTATCCCCCTCACTTTCTTTTTCTTTCACAATTTGCATACACAGCTGGACAAAGCGCCAACTCTGTGGACGTTAAGTTGAAGAGGATTCTAGAGTCCCAGCCACAGGTGGCAAACTCCCTGTCTAATGCTGCTCAAAAAACATCACCCGAAGCCTCCAACAGAGACTTAAAGGTGAGTAAACCTGCTTGATGTGCACTGTTCAATTGGTCTGTTACATAGAGGAAGGTTATGAAAACTGGAGCAAAAGTGGGACTGTTGACCCCATCAGCTAATGAGAAGTCTTGCTGAAGATAGGAAACCTGGTCAGTTGCTAAGGTCAATATCTCCAGCTTCTGAAAGCTATACAATGGGGTAAAAAAATTGTAACAACCATTCTTTATTCCATGTTTAATTTTGTATAGCAAAATTTCATTTCTTGGTTTTAAAGACCTTGCATAGCTAAATTTTCTGCACTTGCAGGTTTTTAATTTTATGTTTTATTTTTTTTTTATTATTATTTTTTAATTGTAGAATTAAAAAAAAATCTTACTGCTTTATTTTGCTATAATTGTTGTAGGGGAATTATTTAGTATTTATGTCAGGGAGCCATGTAAATCCTGAAAACCGCATCAGCTGCAGTATAATATGCATTTTCCTACATTTGATTTTCTTGGCTCCATTCAAATTATGTTTCATTATTGTGGGACTGCTACTTAAATCTTGACCAAAGGATTCACACGCTGACATTCTACCACACGCAGTGTCACAACAAGACCCAAGCTCTTATCAGAAGGGGGAGGTCTCTGCTTCTCAGTGCAGTTAAGGTCCTCTAACTGTTCTGGCGCTCTTTTCTTTTTCTCTTATGTAAATGTACCATCTGGCATCTTTCATGTTGATAAACCCATTTAAATTTACAAGCCATATTAAGATGGAGAGAGCTTTTAGAGGGCTAGACTTTGCAAAGACCAAAGTGAACTAATGGAAGTGGCAGGTTTAATAGTCTTAGATTATAAGTGACTGGTTATGCCGTTGTTGGCCAAACAAATGGAGAAGGACAACACATGCCAAAGATGGTACGCAGTTTGGCTGAAAGACCTTTTTTTAGCATTGCATTATGTATTTGTTTTTTGCATATTTATTTATGTCTGCTGTTTGAAAAGTAATATATACATAAACGAAGAATCCATTGTTCCCATCATCAATAAATGGGTAAGCAGTTTGCCAATCTTACCAAAGATTTTTGTTTAGTTCGATTTTCTGTTGGTAAGAATTTAAAGCTAAAAACCTTGTAGACGTTTACTAGAGTTATGCAGAGTCACAAAACTGGAAATGTAAATACGCAGCACAGCAGACAGTGTCTGACACTTGACACCAATTAGACTTCTAATAGGAAGCTGTAAAAAAGGAACGTTAAAGATAAAATTGAACATATACATAGAACACTACCTGCACACTCATAGATTCTATTGTTGTATAGCTCTGTTGCACCACCGAGAAGTCAGGATAAAAATATAAAGTGTGCCATTACCAATTTGTTTTCAGGTGCAATCCATCTTGTCATCCTTATCCTTGCTTTGCTATATAGTCAATAACCTGGGACTAATAGTTAGGTCAAGAGGCTAAGTTTCTTTGTGCTGTCTTTCTGTATGAGAGACAGCAAGGAGCCTGCAGTGGGCATGCTCATGAATTGCTGTCCTGCATCTTAGGTAAGAGTTCTCAGATCACCAGACTGCCATCAAAATGAATGGGAGCTACAGAAAAAAAGGTAAAATACTGAGGCTACTTTCACACTGAGGCGCTTTGCAGACGCTATAGTGCTAAAAATAGCGCCTGCAAAGTGCCCTAAAAGAGCCGCTCAATTCACTCCAATGTGAAAGCCCCGAGGGCTTTCCCACTGGAACGGTGCGCTTGCAGGACGGTCAAAAAAGTCCTGCAAGCCGCATCTTTGCAGCGCCCTAGGAGCGGTGTATTCAGTGCTCCTAAAGTGCCCCTTCCCATTGAAAACAATGGGGCAACGCCGCAAACCCGCCGGCAAAGTGGCACTTTGCGGGCAGTTTTAACCCTTTTTCGGCTGCTAGCGGGAGTTAAAACTGCCCCGCTAGCGGCCGAATAGCGCAGCTAAAACGTTAAAGCGGCGCTAAAAATAGCATCGCTTTACCGCCGGCGCCCGCCCCAGTGTGAAAGTAGCCTAAGTCTTCCTTTTTCTCACAGTTACATCTGACCAGTTGCTTTGGTTTACTTTATATAATTACTCCATGCGTTGTTTTTTTTTTTTTGTAAGAGCAATGTGCATATGATATACGGTACTTTGTTTCTGGTTCTTCCTTGTCCATTAATGGTACAAACAGGCAGGGTTATATTAGTATGGATCACTAACCATTTTCTAATCTGTTCGTACATGTTTCTTTTTATATATATTTGATATTAATAAAACTATGCAACAGAAAAGACTGGTGTTATTACATTGTTGTTTAAACCCCAAATAATGGTGTGCGCAAGCAATCTTTCCTCTAAAGGGGGGCTCCACTTTTTTGTGTATAAACCTCTTCTAACCCATGCACTGTTGCAGTGTTAGAACAATAACCTTTTCTGTAAAAAAAAAAAAAAAAAAAACTTGAATTCTGTGGGAGAGATTTACAAAAACTGGTGTACTCAGAATCTGGCGCAGCTCTGCATGGTAGGCAATCAGCTTCTAATTTCAGCTTGTTCAATTAAGCCTTGGCAACAAAACCTGGAAGCTGTTTTTTATGCAGAGTTGCACCAGATTTTGTACTCTCCAGCTTTAGTAAATAAGCCCCTGTGTGTCATACATGCTCCCCACTTTAACGCTTAAACTGACCATGTACTGTCCTGTTTCAAACAGGCTTCAGCTTTTATAAGAGCAGTGTGAACAGCCAGCTTTTACAAAGCATTCGCAGAGCTTTCAGCAAGCTTTGTTGATGCTTAAAAAATAAGTTTTTTTTTTTTTTTTTTACTTACTAATTATACTTACCTAGGTGGATGCAGCATAGGTCTGATGCTGCATCTATCCGCCGGCGCCTTTAAGACAGAGAACCGAGCAATCTAACACCGCCAATCGCTCAGTTCTCAATGCACCCCAAGCAGAGAGCTGGTGACTGTCAGTCAGCAACTCTCTGCTCCCCCCCTCCACGCTCACTGGAGCGCTGCGCTGTGGAGGGGCCGGCTCAGGTTCTCAGTGAGTCGGTGCCGGTCCAGACGTGTGCGGATTCTGATTTCATTGTCACGTTCCTGCCCAAGCCTGGACCGTCTCTGTGACATCAGGAGAAAGTGGATTTCAGTCCGCTGTCTGCTGAAAATGAGGAATGAACTGCATTCCTGTGATCCATAGAAGAAGTACATATTGGCCTAAACTGATGAAGGAATTCGATTTTTTTTTTTTTTTCCATTTTTTTTTATTGGATGTGTTTTATAACAGAAAGCAGAAAGTATTGTGTTTTTTTTTTTTTGTTTGTTTTTTGTTTTTTTAATTGTCTGTCTTCTTTTTTTATAACACTAAAAATAAAAACCTCAGAGGTGATCAAATACCATCAAAAGATAGCTCTATTTGTGGGAAAATAAGGACATCAATTTTATTTGGGTACAGCGTCACACGGCCGCTCAGTTATCAGTTAAACTAATGCTGTGCCGTAACCTAAAAAATGGCCTGGTCATGAAGGGTGGTTAAATCTTCCAGAGGGCAAGTGGTTAAAACTGAAGCTATATGAGATTTAAAAAAAAAAAAAAAAATGTGCTTACCTTGTTGCAGTTTCTTACAAGCAATTATCGCTAGTAGCATAAACACATTAAAAGCACACAACAAAACATGAAATATGACTTGTGTAACATCGATTTTCTTATGTTTGCACTGGTTGTTTTTTTCATGAATCATTCAGAAACAAAACAACTATTTTTGTTTAGTGAGTACGGCTTGTCAGACTAGTGCTATGTTCGCTGGAGCAGAGAGGAAAGCAGAACCTGTCAGTAATATCACACAGGCTTTAAGACACTCTGAGTTGTGTATAACTTTTCACCCACCTGCGGGTTGTTAGGGGACCCCATCGCTGACGGAAAGGATTTCCTTCCCCTGGATAGAGGAGCCTTTTGAAGTCTCAGTAACAATGACTTTCATTGCTTCCCTTACTCTGTCGGTTCCAATAAACTGGTGATGAAAGTGTGTGCATGTCTAGCACCAGCAGACTTTCAGCTTGGCTCTGAACAAAAGGGGTTCTGGATCAGTCGTGATCTCATTTTTTTAAATTATTTTTTCATTATTTTTCAGGAGAACTTGTGTATATTTATGTCTGTCTATATGTTTATATCCGTGTGTGTGTGTATACAGTGCGGACTACATATTTGTTTCCCAGCTTTGTTCTAACGTAAAACTAAGCCAGTTCAGGATTAATAAAATGAATTGAAAAGGCTAACTGAATTAGTGAGCTTAGCAGAATACATTTGTAAAGTGGCAGAAGTCTTTCCCATACAAAGAATTCTTAAAATGGGATTTGGTGGCTAATCGGACTGATAGTTAGCACATTGCTTGGCCTAGTAGACAACAGTAGGGATTTAGGCTTTTTTTTGTCTGCATGGATGATAGAAATTGATTCAAAGGGTTAAATGCTGCCACTTTTTGTGCTCTAGGGGACATATAAGATCAAACATTTTATCTGATTTTTTTATTTTATTTTTTATGTATTTTAGTTTTTCTATGACTTTGGTCAAACCCAGACATATATTGCTGCAATTTGTTTTTGTGAGTTTGCCAAACATTTATTTTTGGGGGTGGGGGCTGATATGGTTATGGTTTAGTACCTGATTAATTTAAAATTTTAACAAATATTTCAGTTGTTCGGCTGTCTTTAGGTGATTATAATTCTTTCACTTTGTTCTTATCGAATAAAAAACAAAACAAAAGAGTTATACAGATATGGTTTGGTACAGGGCTTATAGAAAAATCTATACAAAAACTCGGCCCTCAGCACATTAAGGTTAGGAACAACAGCATAATAAGGTATCGCCAAGCTATAGTGCAAATAAACCATCAGCCAATAAACAGTAAACAGCCCCTTACACTATAGAGGTTTAGAACATGCCAAAATATTAACGGTAGAAGTTCCTTAAGGTGCACAAAGCAATGTCACAAAGAGACCAGGGGATATGCAATTAGAGGCCCTTGCTCAGGGTAGTTCTAGTGTGATTATTTATGAATAGGGACCACTTTTGTGGTGGAGCAACCCTGCCTGGGGATAAAGGCATAGAAGGACAGCTAGGTAAGAAAAAGGGAAAGGGACCGGACCTAGGCGAGAGTGGGGGAGCAGGGTAAAGCACAACTGCAGGGAGTGAGTAAAAGGGAAGAAGGTGGAGAGGTATCCCAGAGGCTCAGGTTAACCAGACCCAGATCCATAGTGGTTATGCTACAGTTCCAGAAAGCAAACAGGTATTTACGATCATGGAAATTAGTAAGCATGCCAGGTGAGTAAAAATGTCATGGGTATCCGTAAGGATTGCGTGCCATGTACACGGCTCTTGACCCCTTCAAAGCTTAGTGTGGAAGACTTTATGCCCTTGCTATTGTCTGCTTGGTGGCCATAAAAATGTCGGTGATTAGGACACATTTGCGTTGCGTTATATGTTTTTATCAGTTTATGTAAAGGCGCTTCGCAGGGGTTTTTGCACAGGTTAACGCGGAGGACCGTATTGACCAAATTTTATACCCCTATCCATGTCATGGGGCATGTCCACCAGATATGTTTCATGTCACCCTCGAAAGCAACCTGAAGGGTAAGTTGGTAAGCATTTGGCTATCCTAGCCAGAGTGAAATACCAACGTTACATTACCTTAAGATAATTTTCTAGAGCTATCACATTATGGGATGACTTGAACAAGGCTTCCCACATTGTGTTCCGCTCTTCAAGGGTTAGAAGGGTACCAGGATCAGTTTCGTATTTTGAGCAGTATGATGGAGCTTGCGCCTTAATATTACCCGGAATAGAGGAATATAATAAAGAGATAATAATAAAGAGATGAGTTGGGTTGTGGGGCAGGTATGACATGTAGACTCAAGGGCTATACCCATCATGGTTCGGTCATGGTTCTGGTTCTTAAAATTATATTAAAAGCAGATTTTTTTTTATACAATAAACATGTCATACTTACCTGCTCTGTGCAGTGATTTTGCACAGAGCAGCCTCGATCCTCCTCTTCTTGGGTCCCCCACCAGCGCTTTTGGCCCCTCCCTCCCACCTGCCCTCTAGCTGCTTGCTATGTGGGTGCTCAAGCAGGCTCTTCCCTGAGCTGCTGCTATGTGTGTCCATTCACACAGGGAGCGTGGATCAGCCCCGTCCCCTCTCACTCCTCATTTGCTCACTGGCTGTGATTGACAGTAGTGGGAACCATTGGCTCCCACTGCTGTCTCAGCCAATAAAGAGAAAGAGACCTGGGAGAGCTGCTGCTCTCATGCACAATTCTGGATCGATATGGGGCTCAGGTAAGTATTGGGGGAGCTGCTGCACACAGAAGGTTAAAAAAACCTTGAGTCTTTACAACCACTTTAAATAAAGATTCCAAAAAGTGGTGAATTTGATGATGCCAGAATCATTCAGACTTGGGTGTGTCATACGAGTCTCGTAGATGTTGGAACCAGCTACTTAGTAGTAGTAGTAGTTGGTAAAGCCGTCATGAGGCCCCATTGACACCATCAGTAGAAGCTCTGTGGGTTCTCAAATACCAGAGGAAAAAGAGGACAGCTAAAAAGATTGACAAGAGTGGGATATGATATAATAGATTTTCAGAGTTTGTGTACGGAAGAGATCAGAGGAACGAGAAACGGATAGCAGAGTAGTCCATCGCCAAGAGGTTGTTGCAAAGGCAAGTGGGAAATGTGAGATATTCCCAGTTTATTGGAGTTGCCAGCTGGTTTATTGGAGAGGGGAGGCTGAAGTGATGTAGTTTTAAGGGTTAGAACTGTAGCCTTAAAAGGCTACCTCAGCCCTCTATTTGTGACTGGAATGCCTGACGTTTAAACACTTGAGACCTCTGAGAGGGGGATTGTTGAACCTTGTTGCTGGGTTTCGCTTGCAATTGTCTTGGGGTGCTTTGTTGTTGAGAAGGAATCCAGGAGCCCCTGCATTCTAATGTTGCTTCTTCTAGCCCTATACTCTGCGTCCTCCAATTAGGAGTACAGAGTGGCAATCTTACGTTGTAGCTCTTCTAGGGCTGTCTCACAGGCATTTAGAATGGTGGCTGTGGCATCCATCCTAGTATCCTTGAGGGCCGTGCTTTGGCCTAGCACCTTAATGTCCCTTTTAGGATGAAAGCCACTTGACAGTAACAGCCAGCTCTTTATAAACAATGTCTCCGACTTTTTTCAGCCAGGCCGGGTCCAGATTTATTTTCTGCGATCGCCACGCTAAAGGGAACTGTTGGAGGCTGAAGGGTGACTCATTGGAATCATTCAGAAAGAGCCTCGTTGTTTTGTCATTCGGTAGGCTCGGCACCATCTTGGTTGCAGGTAGCCACTGTGGCTTTGGGTCCACTGCCATGCAGGATTTATTCTGATTTTATCTGATTTCCCATGGGGTAAGACTGTTGGCTGTAGGTTCGCTTACCCGCAGATGAATTCCAGTGGGTGTTCATTTCCATGTAGGATGTGGAGGGTTAAAAACATCACCCGAGTGAGTGGAGCTAGCCTAGAATGCAGCTATTCAGGGCCTCTACGTGCATGGCGCCCCCAGGTGATTATGATTCTAATTGACTTAGGTTGTGCTCACACTATGATGGATGCAGAAGGACATGAAAGCACTGTGCTCTTCAGGCCATGTTCTGCCCACAACTGAAATCCTCCCTGCTTATACTTTTTGGACTGTCATGCTAGAATGCCCTAAATGTTGATGTGGGAACTGAGCCATAAGACAAGAGTTCTGGAACTCCTGCCAAGCACCCCGATGTATGATACAGTGTAAATGAGCCCTTGTTGAAACATGCTGCAAATTTAAACCCCTGTACAACCTAACCTCATAGTACTTCTATATTAACAGCTTCCTGACCGCCTCACGCAGATATACCACGGCAGAAGGGCACGTACAGGCAGATTAACGTACCTGTACGTTGCCCTTTAAGAGGTGGCTCGCGGGCGCGTGCACGCCCGCCGGGAGCTCCGCGATCGCGGGTCCCACAGACCCAATGTCCGCGGGGATACCCGCGATCGTCTCACGGTGAGGAAGAATGGGGAGATGCTAATGTAAACAAGCATCTCCCTGTTCTGCCTAGTGACACTGTCACTGATCTCTGCTCCCTCTGCCCCTCCCCCCCTCACAGTTAGAAACACTTCCTAGGACACACTTAACCCCTACAGCGCCACCTAGTGGTTAAGCTCTTCACTGCCAGTGACATTTTTACAGTAATCAATGCAATTTTTTAGCATTGATCACTGTATTAATGCCAATGGTCCCAAAAATGTGTCAGAATTGTCCGATGTGCCTGCCATAATGTCGCAGTCACGATAAAAATCGCTGATCGCCGCCATTACTAGTAAAAAATAAATTATCAATAAAAATGCCATAAAACTGTCCCCTATTTTGTAGATGCTATAACTTTTGCGCAAACCAATCAATGAACGCTTATTGCGATTTTCTTTACCAAAAATATGTAGAAGAATACGTATCGGCCTAAACTGAGGGAAAAAATGTTTTTTTTTTTTATATTTTTTGGGGATATTTATTATAGCAAAAAGTAAAAAAAAATGCATTTTTTTCAAAATTGTCACTATTTTTATGTTTATAGCGCAAAAAAAAAAAAACACAGAGGTGATCAAATACCACCAAAAGAAAGCTATATTTGTGGGAAAAAAAGGACGTCAATTTTGTTTGGGAGCCACGTCGTTAAATCGACGCAGTGCCGAATCGCAAAAAGTGCTCTGGTCAGGAAGGGGGTAAATTCTTCCGGGGCTAAAGTGGTTAACATATCTACACAACCAGGTAGAAATTTTATGTGGTAGTGGCAGAACTCAAAATAAGGTCTTATTTAAAATGGTAAGAAATATCCTTCAGAAAATGTGAAAGAATAAAAAGTAGAACAGAAAGTGTAGGCACTGCCTTTGTTCCCAATTTAACATTTTTACAACTTTTGACTTTGGGCTTCATCAAAGTGTCCTTGGCCTGAGAAAAGCATCATGAGAGAATGATGTCATGGGTCTGTTGCAAGCAGAAGAAACCATTTTCTCATTCAATGTGAATACACAGCTAACAACATCTTCTGCACAGGTACCAGGATTTGGAGTATTGAGCCTTTACAGAAGTGTTTTAAGCCTGAAAGTAGGTGTTGACAGAGATGGCACTGATTTTCTGGGGAAAAAAAGATGAGGGAATTGTCAGGGGACTGTCTAAGCCCCAAGACTTAAATCCTTCTGCCTTGGAAGAAACGTTTTCATAGTGGTTGCTACCTTTCCCAGCTATGGCTAACACCCAGTGCTAAAGATAGCTCCTCCTCTCTACTGCTGTCACTACTTCTGTAATGATGATGAGAGGATGAAGGAGGGGGATTTGGGAGCGGGGGGGGGGGGGGATTTGGTTTGTAACCAGGAGGGGATATTGGGAGAGATTAGTGCCAGAAGGGGGGATTTGGGGAGGGGTTGTGCTAGGAGGGGAGATTTTGGAGTGAGTGAGGGAGGGTTTGTGCTAGGAGGGGAGATTTTGGAGTGAGTGAGGGAGGGTTTGTGCTAGCAAGGGGATGTGAGGGCGACGGTTTACAGCCTATGGACCACTGAACGCTGCAAAATGTAGTACCATGCGTTTTGATGCGACACAATTTTAAAAATCATGCTGCCACCATTTTGTGTGTTTCAAACCCATAGATCAGCCCATTAAAAAATGCAGTGTGTTGGAATGCGCAAAAAAAACTGCACCTCCTGGTCTGAACGAGCGCTAAGATTTTGCACAATTCTAAAGGGTGCCTTGACTGAAAAAAGGTTGAGAAACACTGTTCTAAGGTGCAAAATGACAGCCGAGTTACATTTAACCCTTTCATAAACTGATCTGCTAGGAGTGTCATGATACAAAAAACACAGTCACTTCTAGCACTAATAGGTCTTCCAAGGTGTGGAGTAACAGATGTCAGATAAAATGGTGGTGTGAAAGGTATATATGGTATCCCAAAACTAGGTGGATGCTGCCTTCCTAGGAGTGTCACGATGATAAAGGGGCAAATGGTATGGAGAAATTTAGAATAAATTAGGTCTTAAAGAAGACACTTTCAAAAAGCAGTAAAACCTTCATCACTGGATAATGGAAAAACAATATCTACTTCCGCCTTCTGAACAGCATTATGTTTTATACAAAATGAAAATAGTTTTTAATATCTGCAAAACCGATTAAAACCGTAATAGTAATAAAACCAGTGCAAAGTTTACGGTTTCTTATCCTGGACTTTATGTAGAAGATTTCCTATGACAAAATGATAGGTGCACTTTAAGCAACATTGATGACCACATTTTTGAGTAGTGAAGCATCACAAATGTTTTAATTACTGTTACGCTTTTCATAGGAATATTTGATGCCACCGCCAAGGAGTACCTTGTTACTCTCAGGGGAGTGGTTTGGACTTGGCTTGCTTTGCGCATCAGCGTTTCTAATAAAATTCAGTTTTGTATGTTGATAAACGCAGCCCTGTGTATTTGTAGGGAAGAATAAACTGTTACCCTCCCCAGAGGCTCAAGCATCCCCAGCCTCCTCCAGGCTGGAGAATAAGCTGGGCTCATTATTGATTGTCTCAATGCAGAGGAAGGGCAAAGTCTTGGTGGCTTTTGATAACCAGTTTCAGCATTCAGCAGGCCTAGTTATTAGTCATGCATCTTAGCCTTCCCCTATTTACGTTCAAAACACTTAATAAAAATAATAAAAGATTAGGTGTAAAATGAAATATTTGTTTGGTACACAGGACCTCGGTATCTGCAGCTCCCACACACTGCTGCGGTTTAGCCTTCTGGGATCTTTCATGTTGATAGACCCATTTGAATTTGCTACCAGTATTAGCATTGGAAGCCCTAAAAAAAAAAAAATAACAATTGTCGCAGTAAAGGGCTTACCTACAAATCTGGCTTTGGAAAGGTATTGCTGATGAAATGCAGTTCAGTGGGGTTGTATTCTAATCCTACCTTTTCAGACTTCATACAGCATTAGTGCTTTATCTGAATGGGCATAAAATTAGAAACTAGTTCTTCTTGTTGTACAAGTCGGTGGGACTATAAAACGATAGAATCCCTCCCTGGTAAGGTTGCTGGAAAGGAGGAAGAGATTAGCTGGGACAAGCTTTGCAATTGATATCAATCGCCTGCTGAATACACTTTGCTTCGTAAAAATGTTCTGCTGAAAGTTTAGCAGATGGAGGAAAACCTTCACTTTCTTTACAAGTTTATTTCATAAGTGTGTTTTTTTTCTTTATAGAAACCTTTCTTAACTTTTTAGAAAAAAAAAATTAAATTAAGACATTAAGTAAAATTAGTTTGTAGCTTGCTAATGAGCTCCAGGAACATTGCTTCTCTTAATTTAAATGTATGTAAAGGCATTTTTTTTTGTTTTGTTTTGGATTTAGTGTGGAAAGGTTAGCCCTTCTGTCATGCTTTTATTGCTTTCTGTGACCCCTGTCACTGGAACTGAAAGTGAGAGGAAGTCCAAAATTTTAGAGTGGTCATCGCATACAAAAAGTGAGGTCAGGTCTTCCAGTAGGGACACCTATTCTAGTGATAATTTGGAGGGTGAAGATATTAATTTTACCGTAGGGAAAATTCTTGTTGCGTCCCAGAGACAGAGAGTGAAGGAAAATTTCCCCAACCTAGGCAGCAAAAATAAATAAATACCCCGGGAGGGATTTTAACTCTTCCCTGCTCTTACCAAAAATAAATTATGCTAAGTTTTATTCATTTCCAAGCAGCCAGGTATGGGAAGCATCTCACGGTGCTCCTGTGTAGAACTAAGGGCTCTTTTCACATGCTTTTGCAATGCACTGTTTGTGGGTAAGCCTGCAGAGAGGTAAAAGAATGAGAGCGAACATAAATCTGTGAATACACTAGCCTGTAATTTTTCAGACTTTTTCAAAATTCTCTCAGACTTTGGGATTTAATTTTCGAGACGGCCTGGTGCAGAAAATAAATGCCAGGTTGAAAATAAGAGCAACTCCACTGTATCTGTTGTTTAAAAGTTCCCATTAACGAAAAAATATATAAATGCACCAATTTCTGAAGGTAAAAGTGCATTTATTTTTATTTTTTTCTGGAGCCTGCAGAGCATTGCACCTGCAATCAGCAGACCATGGGTGTAATTTCAGGCTCCTTCCGAATCTCAGTATAACTGTCTGCCCATACCTTCCATAGGGGCAGACAGTTACTGGAGAGCAGGAAGATCCATGAACTACGAGAGCTCTCACCAGCGCCCACGCAGTTCATTGAGAACCACAAGTCGTCTGCTGCGGTGGAAGACAGTAGTTGTAGTTCATTCACTCACAAATTGCTGTGAATGAATGATGCAACCAATTGGACTGAGTCCTGCACAGATGTGTTCTTTTTAAATTGTAGTAGCAGGGAGAAAATCCCATAGCAGGAGATCGGAGTGGAGCAGGCAAATGCTCTTCAGTAACATGTTACATGTTACACACTAAATGTGTAGCATGTAACATGTTACCAAAGGTGAACTTATCCTTTAAATGCATCTGTTTTCATATGTGACTGGAGTGGTCCTGTAAAAGGGTAAGTCTACTGTTAATAATAATTAAGTTATTAGTGAATACTGGCCAGCTGAATCACTTTGGATTTCCTCTACTATATATGTCTGGCATTTCAGTTGTGAAATATCAGTACAGAGGTTCCTGCCTCTGCTCCTCTGTGAGGTTTCCCTCCTCATGCTGCATTTTCCATAATGTAAGAAGTAAAAATGTACAATGTGAAGAGAGAGAATTAGGATTGAGAACTTTAGAATGGAATATGGATGCAACTGAAATCTCAGGCTCATTTCACCCTCATTGCTGGCCATCACAAACAGTTGAAGGAATTAGGACAACCTACCACTATTCCTGGCATAAAAATATATTGTACTGTTTGTGGTAGGTTGCCATGGTTTGTTCAATCCATATGTGTCAGCTGGTTAAAGTGGTGGAATATTTTAGAAAATTGCTATGTGCGTATGTCCAGCATCAGAGTCCCTGAGAGACAGAGGTGGTTGCTTCATCTTGTTGGTATCCACCATAAAAATTACAGCATTCGTTTTGAGTGAACTGACCCTTTAAGCCTTCCAGTTGTGCTCAGCTCCAGTTCCTGAAGCCCCCTTAGGGTTTGTTCACACTGCAGTTTAAAGATAAGACTTGCCAGGTGATTGTGACCCCTGCCCTCAAACATGGTATTTAAATGTGTTTAACACTTTACTGCCACGGACATAAATGTTACATCAGAACAGAACTGCTTGCAGCAGGCTGGCTCTCTAATGCAGGCCATACATGTGTTTTGTGATCCGATGATGCCACCGTTGATTTTGAAATTCGACCAACCAAGCCTTTAATTTCACCTCGTGTTGCTACAGAAAATTATTTTTGTGGCCAGAAATCTTCTTCTCTTGCTGGGAATTTTATTTTCTTGTGGTCATGCACATTTCCTTTTTGATCATATTTCTCACACGATTCTCCCATCATTGATTCGAAAATCATTTGTTTTGCAAAAAAAATTCCAACATGCCTGGTCACTAAGATTCGATGACCGCACAAAAATCGCCCAATGCTGCGGCTCACTAATGGAGCAAAATTTGTACGAACATTCACAGATAAGATTTTTGAAAGCAAATTCTTTCCGAATTCGACCCATGTTTGGCTGGCCTAACCCTTATGTCCACAGAATTTGCAAAGCCTGTAAGCTCATGGTCTCCTTCGCAACCATAAACTTTCACCCAGGGTGCCTGACACTTAACCTTTTCTCAACAAGCTGCCAATCACTTCCACAAGGTATGTAAACATGTCAGCTCTTGCAGTTTCTACTTCCAGGGTCTGTGGATGTCATCTACCTATCACTTCAGCAAGTCTGAAGCCATGGTCTTTAAGGTAGCCCCTTACTGTGCTCCTCCTGTCTCTATGTAAGGCTGGATTCACACCTATGCAGTTTTAGTGCTTTTTGCATTTTGCAGATTTGCACTACAGTCCATTTAACATGGTTTCCTATGGAACACGTTCTGTAGTGCAAATCTGCAAAATGCAAAAAGAACTAAAAATGCATAGGTGTGAATCCAGCCTAAGTGTGGTTCCTTTAGATTAGATTACATTTGAATCCTGGTAATAAAGGCACCAGCTGCTTCAGGTGGCCACAGCTAGGCTAGATTTACACATTAACACTGTATTGTGGTTAACGTGTTGAGGCGCGTTGGGGTTGATTTACTAAAACTGGAGAGTGCAAAATCTGGTGCAGCTCTGCATGCTAGCCAATCAGCTTCTAACTTTAGCTTGTTCAACTAAGCTTTGACAATAAAACCTGGAAGCTGATTGGTTTCTATGCAGAGCTGTACCAGATTTTGCACTCACCAGCTTTAGTAAATAAACCCCATTGCGTCAAGAAATCCCATTCATTTTGAATAGGCTGCCAACGAAAATGTAGTTTGTTTAATTTTCACAGTTTAGCAAAAAAGGCTCAATGTAAAATTTACTAAATTTTGTTATTGCTCACTACAGTTTTATCTTTTAGATTTAGTAAGTTTTTTTGGAAGTTTTGTTGCGTTTGCATGCACTAATAATGATTTGGTGATTTTATTTTATTTTTTAAATAAAGGTTTTAAAAACATTTGCACAATCAAATCTTATTCTATCATGTCATTTCAGAAAATAAATGGTTTGTGTTTTTTTTTTTTTTTTTTTTACTAACTTTCAAAGCTGTAAAAAAAATGTGAAATGTGGCATTTCTGGAAGATCTGTCAAAGCAGTGTAAACTGAAATGCAACATTTCTAAATGCAAAATATTGAAAAAGGGAAAAATAAATCTCGGATAGAACACAATATTGGTGTCCAATATTGGCCAGAATTACAGAGGAAAATGAGTTACAAGAGTTTATATAAGATGATTGGAAAAATAACCAGTGTGGCCTTGCAGTGTGGAAACCATCACTAGAGGGATCACCAGTAGGAGGAAAAAAAGTGTAATTCCCCAGTATAGATCTTTAGTTAGAATACTGTGTCTATATCTGGAGACGTCATTTACACAAAGATATTGATGAGATAGGACAAGGCAGGAATGATGAAAGGTCTAAGGGACAAAACCTGGAGAAACTGCAGTGACCTAATATTGACAGCTTGTGGAAAGAAAGAAGGAAAAGTGGGGACTTGAATGAAACCTATTATATTTGGATGTGAATAAGGTTCAGGATGGCAATATTTTCAGCATTAAGCTAGGATTAAAAATACAGGAAAATGACCTCAAAATAAGCAGGCAGAAAGATTAAAACTAGCAAACACCGCAGAGTGCACAGACTAAGTGTAGTAGATGTTACAAAATTTATTAAAACAATAATAATTAACAACTCCCATAAGGATGAATTTAAAATGCTTGTCATTACAGTCAGGAAGGGGTCTCTTCCAGAAGGGAAATTGGTGAATAGATGGAGTAGGAACAGTGGCAGGAGAGACACTAGTAAACGGAAATACAGCAAGAGGGCGAGAATCTACAGGAGAGATACTTGTAGTAACACTTATCTAAGTACAGTAAGTGAAGTAAATTCACACAAAGCTATTGGCAACTCACTCACATAATGTAAAGATCACTTGCATGAAGTTATGTGAAGGTTTTTTCCTGGGTCAGTCTGCTGCTGAAGTTTCCAGGTCCAAGGGCTTGCCGCTGCCATTGGGAAGTGATTGTATGGTGTACTAGGAGACCAGGAAGCAGTACTGTGAGATTGATGGAGCACACCTGAAATCAGAAGTATTGTCTGTGAGCATGGCTACATGTTTCAAGGCATTCCCTACCTCTTTCTCAAGCCATTCAGAGGTGCAGCGCAAACTAGTTACTCAAAGGACTTGTTTTTTTTATTAACTGTCTTCCCTATCTATTGAGTCCTCTTGCCAAGTACACTTGTGTGCCATATTACTGACAAAAAAGTTTAAAACTAGCCTCAAATAGTATTATTTTACAGAAATAAATGATGCTTGGAACAGACTTCCAGTATTGGTAGTGAGACCATCAACAGTAAGTGAATTTAAACATGCTTTGGACAAACCTAGATCTATTCTCACACAAAAATGGAAATGGTAAATAAGGAAAAAAGTTACAAACCAAAGAATCAAAAAGGGGCAAACTCATTGAACCACTTAGCCTTTTTGTGCTGTCACTTTTCTGTGTTTTTTTCCTTTTTCATCATGTGTATATTTTCAGTTCTCTCTTGATGGAGAACTCTACCTACACCATAATTATTTTTTTCTCTTCTAAATGAACACATCTGGGCCTATACATCTGTACCTATACATGTGTTCATTTTATATTGTATGAAATTAAGTGCGGTTTTTGTTTAGATAATTGATTTGGTTGCCTTCAAAGTCCCAATAGAGCATCCTTCATCAACCAGGGTGCCTTAATGCTTCTTCTGGGGTGTCTTGGCAAATTGCCTAAATACAAGTCAGTGGGTGGATCAAGCCTGCCTTTTAGTTACACAAAGCTACAGGTTTTTATTGTGTGCCATTACAACCTTTTAGCAGCTGGCACCCTAACAACCCATCAATTATTATACTAGACAATGGTGTAGCGCTGCTCCAATCCAAATGATAATTAACCTCCTAAATATATCTTATACCACTAGCAAGTGAAAAAGTGCTACAATAATGAACTACAAAACTATAAACGACCTCCAGCCTCTCTAATTCCCATCCAGACAATGGCCAGGATAAACCATCAAAATATATGTGCATATGCAAACAACTTCATATGCATCAGTCTCATTCATAAACAAACACCCCCCATGGATTCAAACCCCACAAATGTAAAATAAATAATAACAAATTATATGTGCAAAAATAGTCCCAACAAATGTAATTCCTTCTATGAAGTGATCCTTCTTCCGTTATTTACACCAGTGTATCTTGCAAAAGTATCACCACTGCGCTCCACCACCTTCAGGCGTGCATGCTCACCTTAATTTTTTGACCTATAGAAAATAGATCAAGAAACGCTCAGTATTATCCCTCTTAGGCAGATCCAGTCTCCACTGGCTGGTGAAGTATTGTCCCTTTAAGTCCCTTTCTCAGATCAGGGCTCAAATAAAAGGAAAAGAATGCCTCCTATAGTGCAGTAGCAACTTATTTTATTAAAAGATAAAACAGTAAAAGCACTAATCACAAGTAAAAAGGGCTAGAACACCCATTTACAGCATATATACCAAACTGGGTGTACTGGGGTGTACCAAAATGGCATACTTCTGTCCGAACCTGGAAGTGATGTCACCGCGCTTCCGTCCTTCGCATTACGTCACGCTCCAGGTGACTTCGTCAGGGATCTAACAGCCCATGACCTCTTTGATTGATAGGTGGGCTCCTGCACAGCATCATTGGGAAGGTGAGAAACTGAAGGAGAAGAGAGACATTGGAATAGTCAGTGCAAATGTGCAAAGGTGTGTTCGCTTGCTCACAGAGGCTATTGCAGGGGAAATATCTTGTTTTTTGTGTTAGATTTTCAGTTATGTTCTGGAAAATGCAGCAGGAATAGTGTGACTCAGTAGCAGTGGGTGTCAGAGGCAGGGGGTCTGAGGAGATTGCATTGCTAGATCTCTCACACAGAAAATATTTTTCCTCTCAACTATATCCCAGAAGATAGTGGATTATTCAACCAATTCAGTAATAGGTTTATCTGACACTTTAATCTCATTGGATTAATTTTACATGTAAAGTATTGATAAATAAATTAATAGAAAGGTCTCCAAAAATCATATCTGTAACTATTGGCTTGACCTATTCTTAATGGAAAAAAAACTATAATTAAGGGCTTGGTGATTAAGAAACATTCTCAGAATAAGGTCAGATTTGTCTACCGTATTCGGTAATGTGGTTTGCAGGTATAGACAGTAAAATCCCCATTATAGTTTTGCTTTTGCAATTACATAAAAAATGTTTGGTTTAGTCACTACTGCTGTTAAGCTCATATCAGTAATATAATGAGTTTGGATAAGCAAATAATGATGTGTGTTTAACAGTGATTACACATCTGGGAGAAACATCTTAATCATATACTAAATAAATATGTATCTGTTTTATACATATCTCATGAATGCTGACTTAAAGAGGTTGTAAACCTCAAAAAAAAAACCTGCAAGACAAAGGCATAATGAGCTAGTATGCATCGCATACTAGCTCATTATGAAATACTTACCTTTAGAACGATGCCCTGGATCGGCGTCGGCCCTCAGAGTACAGCGCAGACATCTTCCACCGGAGTTACTTACGGGTTAGCTCCTCTGACGCTGTGATTGGCTGAAGCCGCAATGACGTCACTCCCGCGAATGCACACAGGAGTGGCCGGTCACGGCATGACTCCTGAAGAAACGGCATTAACGGCCTGTTTCTTCAGTTTGCATGTACCGATGACATCGGCAGCAGCGCATATACTGAATAACTCCTAAACTGTGCATGTCTAGGAGATATTCAAGGTACCTACAGGTAAGCCTTGTTATAGGCTTACCTGTAGGTAAAAGTGGTGTAACAAAGTTTACAACCACCTTAACATGAATCTGCAAACAGTTATTATTGTGAATTTGCCACAGTTACTAAAGCAAGCCTGTCACCTATATGGTGAATGCAGCTCTTTTGTAAACTAACAGTTTTAGTGAAAGTAGTTATAACTGCGTAGTTCACCCCACACACATTAGGCTTAAAGTTATTTTCAGCAAAGTCTATTTAGATTTGAAAGTTATATTCACGTAGCGAAAATAAAGATCTGTATCTATTGTGAATTAATTTATGTATGCTAAACAGTGAATGCATCAAGACAATGACAGCTATTCGTACATGAAGCACAGATTGGCCACATACCTGATCTCCATTTTAATATAAAACTGGATTTAAAGAGAATGTATACTGGTTTTATACATATTTTCTTTATTATGGTCAGTACAAAAAAATTGAATTTCCCATGTTTTCTTCTGTCTCATTTTGCTCAATTGCTGTAAAACCTGTAGCTTACAGAGCTCAATAGCTCAAGCCGAAATTCACCCCTACCAGTGAATAAGATGACTTATCTTTTATTGGGACTTAGTTTGAATGCTGGGGAATGCTTGCATTTTTCTGTGTACTGCTTTGCACATGTGCTAGTTATAAATTGATCTGATTTTGTTGCTTTGTTGGAGGTGATATAGACAGACTAGGGGGGGTTCTTTTTATGCCTTGCGTCATGGCCTCTGGTATAATGCTGTACCTTTTGGGATGGATTGGGCTACTTCCAAAGAAATCATGCTCTTAATTTATTCGATACTGTATATTTCTAAGGTTTTAAAGTGATACTAAAGTCTCCTTTTTTTTCTTTAAAAATAACAAACATGTTATACTTACCTGCTCTGTTCAGGGGTTTTGCACAGAGCAGCCCAGATCCTCCTCTTCTCAGGTCCCTCACCGGCTCTCTTGGCCTCTCCCTCCTGTCGAGTGCCTCCACAGCAAGCAGCTTGCTATGGGGGCACCCGAATTGCAACTCTGTGTGTCCATTCAGGCACGGAGCTGCAATTTGGCCTGCCCCCTCTCTCTCCTGATTGGCTAACTGACTTTGACAGCAGTGGGAGACAATGGCACTGCTGCTGTGTCTCAGCCAATCAGGACGGAGAGTCACAGATGACCGAGGCACTCGTAGACATCGCTGGATCGAGATGGGGCTCAGGTAAGTATTATGGGGCTGAGGGGGGCTGCTGCACACAGAAGGTTTTTTACCTTAACGCATACAATGTGTTAAGATAAAAAACCTTCTGCCTTTAGAATCACTTTAAGCTCAAATAGTGCAGAGTTAGGAAACAAACTTTGCAGAGGTGCCCTTATGTGGCACATCTTCATATTTATTTTCAAACGTATGCAAAAACACATTTCTAAGGGTTTTTTTTTTTGTCTATGCCTTGATGGGACAGCTGACTGCTCTGTTGTCTACTCATTAATTAACCCACAGCACTCTTGGAATTTTTTGTCATGTGTTAAATTGCAGAACAAAGGTTGTAAAACATTTAAAAGAACTAAAAAAATTAAGAAAGTGACTCAAAATATTATAGTTTATCTTTTAGAGTCAAATATGTTTTTATTATGTTTAACAAAATAGAATAACATAGATAATTACCAAATTTTCATTACAGAAAATTGTACAATCGAATTCACGTATCCTATGCGTGTCGAAACATAAGCCTAGGTGAAGTACCATCATGTAGGTAGCTTGTAATATCAAGAGGCTAAAACCCTTACGTCTCGAAGTAAATCATATCAGAGTTGGGGAATAGAACATTTGGATTTTGGGGGGGAGGAGACATAAAAATATAAAAAAGAAAAAGGGAGATAAAAAATAAAGAAGAAAAGGGGGGAAGTTCAGACATAGAGCAAGAGGATAGAGAATCAGAGGGGAATTGAGCAAACCTTGGTGTAGCAAACCTGTGTGATGGAATCGGGAAGTGTATGTTGGCCAGGAGGTGCCAGCATATTTTTCAGAGAGTCGGAGGTAGAAAAGTCAAGCCAAATGAGCCATAGGACCTTACATTTTTCATAAGTGTCATTGTCTAGGGCTAGCATCTGTTCCATACGCATGATGTCATTGACCATGGAGACTCACAAAGACAAAGGGGGGTGGTAGTTTTTCAAAATAGAGGGATTAGCTGTCTGGCGGCTGACAAGAAAAAGCGCAATAAATTGCGTTTTTGGGAGGTTATGATGCCTGGAAGCATGGATAATAAAGCTATCTCTGGGGTAGGTGCCAGTGGCCGATCATAGAGGCTGTTATGTATGGTAAAAACCTGTGACCAGAGGGGTTGTATTCCAGTACAGTTCCACCTAATGTGTAAATAGCTTCCCTCGGCCAAACCGCATCTCCAACATGAAGGGGGGACTGATGGAAATATTTTATGTAGAGATTGAGGGTCCCTGTACCATCTGATAAGGAGTTTAAAGTTTTTTTCATGGGTATAGCAGGATATAGAAGATTTGTGCGTGAAGTGGAATGACTTTTGCCAGTTGACTAAAGAAAGCTCCCTTCCCAAGTCTGCGGACCACCTCCTGGTGTAAGAGGGGTTTATCGTGCAACAGTGAGTTTTGTAATTTGTAGATAGTAGAGAGCAAGTGTCTGGGTGTTTCTGAGAGAGAGCACAGCTGTTCATAACCTGTCAAGGTTCTATGAATTTGGGAGGAGGAGAATCGATCAGAGCAGAAGGAGGATATACGAAGGGCCGTAAGCCAGTTACCCTGGTCCCTTGGCACAACAGGGGTACCCAAGGTGGAATTTACAAATGAGCCTGCTACAGGCCAGGTAGAACGTGTGTATGGGCCTACAATATTGGACCCCATACCCTAAGGCAGCTCGGAATCTTTCAAACAATGACGTGAGGTAGAAGTGATGACAGCCCTTTTTTGTACCATAAATGTAAGGCAGCGGTGGTCAATGGGGAGGAAGAGGAGGAAAGTAAATTCAGCTTCTGCCCGTATCCTCATAGTAGGGCCCGTAGGTCGAAGGTGGAGAGATCTTGTTCTACCATGGTGGATGCTTTAGGGAAGGGGCGAGGGAACCATTCCAATATCCTAAACAACAGAGCCGCCCTATGGTATAGTTCGAAGTCTGGGAGGTCCACACCCCCTTGAGTTTTGGGGTACGTGAGCAATGTGTGACGGATAGCTCTTGATGCCAAATGAAACGTATTGACATGGAACGCAGGGAACTGAAGAAACGGTTGGGGACAGTTTTATAGGTACCGTCTGAAATGAATAAAGTAGCTATGGGAGGGTGTCCATTTTGAGTGTATTAATGCGACCAAACCAAGGTAGTGAGGATGAGTTTCATATATTTAATTCTTTCCTAAGACGGGTCAGTAAGGGGAGATAATTAAGAGCATAGAGGCCCGATAAGTTGGAGGGAATCATTATCCTAAATAGGAGATGCCTCTGGAGCCCCATTGGAACGAAAAGTTAGCCCCTACTCGGGCGAGGTGGACAGTAAAGAAATGTTAAGGGGCTTCCACCTTAGACATGTTCAATTTGAAGTTACTAAATTCCCCGAACCTATGGAATTCATGCATCAAAGAGGGCAGGGACGTGTGGTTGCTGGATGTAGACCAAGAGGTCATCCGCATAAAACGAAAGTTTGTGGTCGGAGGAAGGTGTCTGAATCCCAACTATGAAGTTGTTTTGCCTAATGGCCCTAGCCAGGTGTTCTAATACCAGAACAAAGAGTAGAGGGGACAGGGGGCATCCCTGGCGGAAACCGATAGAGCTATTAAATGGTGTGGACGAGGAACCATTAACCAATACAGACACAGAGGGCTGGGAGTTGAGTGACATAGCCTTGGATACAGAGCTGTTACCAAGGCCTTTCTGTTCCATGGAGAGACGCAAGAACTGCCAATTGACCTGGTCAAATGCCTTCTCTGCATCAAAGGATAGAAGGCATGCCTTTAAGTTGTATCTCTGAATGTAGGAGATAAGGTAAATGGTTTTAGGGGTGTTGTCCCTGGCCTCTCATCTAGGGACAAAACCCACCTGGTCCTTGAATGACTGAGGGTAAAAGGGGTGATAAGCGGTTCCCTAAAATTTTTGCGAAAAGTTTAACATCTAAGTTGAGGAGCGAAATCAGCCGATAACTGCTACACTGAGAGGGATCCTTGCCTGGTTTGGGGAGGACAGAGATGTTAGAGGTTAAAAGGTCTTTAGATGGTAGGTGGGAGTCATCTATGGAATTGAACGCTGCTGAGAGCAGCGGGGCGAGGTACTGGGCAAATGATTTGTAGAACCTAGGGGAAAACCCATCTGGGACCGGGCACTTTCCAGATTTTAGGCCTTTAATGGCGCCTAGGAACTCCCCTTCCAATAGAGGGTTATCCAGTTCAGCGGACTCCTTGGCATCTATCTGCAGCAGGGCCATCTTTAAAATGTAATCCTCCATGCTGGAGAGATGTGGGCCCCCTGTATGGGTTTTAGGCCGCAAGGGCAAGTTATACAGCTGAGAGTAGTAGTGTCAAAAGGCATCGGATATACCCCGAGTGTTGCTAATCTTTTGCTGATCGGCAGTGCAGATGTGTTGGATGGGTCAGCGTGGTGGAGGACCCTCGCTAGGTGTTGCCCACATTTGTTGGCTAAAGTGTAATGGTGGTTACGTCCCCTGTCTCTAGCTATGAGGGAGTGGGAATCTAGTATACAGAGCAATTCTCAACGAGCTTTAGAGAGGTCTACATATGTTATAGGGTCTGGGTCTCGTTTATGGGCGAGTTTGAGTGTAGCTATAGTGGACAGAAGTCGGGCTATATCAGTGTATCTGGCCTTCTTTAAGCAGGAGCCGTGTTGTATGAATGTCCACCGAAACATGCATTTTAAGGCTTCCCATTTAATAAGGGGGCTGGTTTTTCGTCAGACCAGTGATCCTGAATAAAGTCACGGATCGTCCATTCAATCACTGCTACAAATGGGGTGTCTTTCAATAAATTGTCGTTCAAGCGCCATGAAAATGCCTTATGGGACTTAGGGGGGTGTGCCAGGCTTAAGTGTATGGGGGCATGGTTTGACCACAGTATATTACGAAGGGATGCCCTAAGTGGAATATCTAACAAGGATTGAGAGACAAGGAAGTAGTCGATACGACTATAAGAGTTGTGGGCTACTGAGTAACAGCTGTAATCTCTCTCAAATGGGTGCTGCACGTGCCAGACATCCACCAGTTGAGCGGAATGCATGAGCAATTTGATGTGTGTGAGAGTGGAGTGAGAGATAGAAGACTTACCCAAGGAAGTGTCCAAGGCCGGGGAAAGGGTCACATTGAGGTCTCCACCTAGAATGAAACAGGGACCGCCAAAGAGAGTAATTTGTTCAGAACCATGGACAGAAAGCTCCCCTGGGCTTGGTTAGGTCCATACACATTAGCCACTGTAAAAATAGAGGAGTTGGACTTTAATTTGAGGAAAAGGAAGCGGCCTAAGGGGTCAACGAGGGAGTCTAGAACCTCCAGGTGGAAGAATTTACGGCTGTGCCCCTAAAGTGGGTCTCCTTTAAGAGTAAAATTTGAGTCCTGGCTTTGTGGAAGTGGTATAAAATCTGGCTTCTCTTCTCGGGAGTATTAAAACCCCTGTAGCTAAAGGACGGTAATGCTATATGATCATGGGACATCACAGTAATAGTGAAAAGAGAGGGGGACACTGATTTTCCACAAAATAACACCAGGCTGGATTTGCAACAAGGCTTGCTCAATAGAAAGGAACAGGAGAGAGTTAAAGGGGGGCGTGAGGGAGGCAGAGAGAGCAGAATAGAAAGTGGTGAGGAGTTGAGAGTAAGGAAGGTGGGCGGGATCCATCTCCAGTTCAGGAGAAAAATAAGAGTTAGAACAGTAGAACAAGGAAACCACCATTGAACTAAAAATAACACGCCATTAGGTGGCAGCAATAAACAATTGAATAGGTAAAATAACATTTCTAATATGTATAACTGTCTAGAAAATGTACAGCGTGTATTCATGCACTGTCGGTCCTAAGGGGGGTAGTCATGGTAAGCACACGGAGTGCCTCCCGGTCCCGGAGGCCCACGGGGGTGGAGTAAACGTATGCCAAACAAGAGATAACAAACATTATAGATTATATATAACTCAACAGGAACTATGAGGCATAGAAACATATGATAAGACAGATAGTCCTCCACATTGTCATCGGCTAGGCATAGGGGAATCTGGAGGACACTGTGGGGAACAAATTCTGACAGTAGTAGGAGGTGAGGTAACCAAACCGTCATAATCACACAGGCTAGATACATTGTGATAGGAGTCCTCTGGACGTCTGGAAACAAAAAAGGCAAAAACAGTGCAAAAAAAGCAGAAAATGTAACTGGTGCACAGACTGTCCAAAAAAATCCAGGGAGTGGGCCCCAATGGGTCACGGATGAAGGGGGCGTGCCCTGGGTGAAAACTAGACTGTTTTGCCTTCATGGTGGACCCGCAGCTGGAATGGGAACCTCCATTTGTATTTGATGTGTTTCTCCTGGAGGAGAGATGTGAGTGGTCTGAGAGAGCATCCCATGGCGAGGGTTTGGTGTGAGAGATCTAGAAGTAGCATGACTGGAGTATCGTTCAGCCGGATGGAATCTTGTGTGCTGGCGACCCACATGATTTCCTCCTTAACCTTGTAAAAGTGGACCCTGAATAGCATATCTCGGACAAAGGAAGAATCAGGATTCCTCGGGCCTGGGGTGCTGTGAACTCTGTCCAAATCAATAGCAGCATCTGGCTGCTGGAGTAGCTGATTAAAAACGATGGCGACTGCCCCGCCAGGTCTTTGTGCTCCACTGATTCAGGGATGCCACGGATTCTAATATTGTTCCGTCTGTTATGGTTCTCGATGTCATCCTGCTGATACATGAGCTGCTGCAGCATAATCGTGTGGAAGTGCAGGGTCTCCTCATGAGACTGTAAAGTATTGCAAATGCCATCAGTAGTGTTCTTGATAACGTCTATGCGAACCCCCAGGTCTTTTTTGAGTTCAGTGATCTCCTGCCTATATGTCTTCTCAATACGGCAGACATAATGTTCAAAGTAATTTTTTGCAGGCAAGGAGCGCATGTATGCATGCAGGGTTCGCATCTGTGACTCCATATCCCAGCCATTGCTGGAGCACAGTGAGAGGCTGTGGGGGCTGTGTATGGATGGCTCAAAGTCTGCGAGGGAGGCAGAACGGCCCCTGGAATCTACCTGCATGGTGTCTGCTGGCTCAGAGCGGGCCAGGGATGGAGGCGCCAGCGCTATCTTGGATTTCCCCTGATTCATGTAGGCCACAGATGCTCGGGTGTGTCCAGTCACCGGTGGGTTTAGTTTGATCCTTGGGCTTCTCCTTGCCCATCGGTGCGGTTTGGTGAGGATGGGAGCAGAAATGGAGGAGATAGAACCCCGTGAGAGCCGTCAGGACCGGGAGCTGCCGTGATGCACGTCTTACAGCTCCATCCGCTGGGCCACGCCCTGATAGTTTATCTTTTAAATAGGACAAGTGCATTTTAACTTTAAAGAGAACCCATAATATATTTTTAAAAACCCTATAAGTTAAACCCTCCTGCCACACTTAAATTAAAAAGTGGTGCAGAAATACTATCCTGAAGAACCCACAGTTCCATACTCTATGCAGGGAATTCCTAGAACTAAATGCCAAGACATTTGTCCATTTAACTTGACGGGAGGGGCTTAGTGACCGATGTTC
Source organism: Aquarana catesbeiana (assembly GCF_042186555.1). NCBI lineage: Eukaryota > Metazoa > Chordata > Amphibia > Anura > Ranidae > Aquarana > Aquarana catesbeiana. The sequence continues at coordinate 593,132,698 of NC_133327.1, forward strand.
AGGCCATGCTGTGTAGCCTTTCTGAACTCAAGCGCTTTGGCCAGAATGTGATCAGTGACTAAGCACTGAGTTCATGACTAACAAAGGAGGGATATTAGAGTAGCAGTTAAGTAATCGGTATTTTTGCTCCTCCATTGTCACCTAAATATTTAATTTGGCCAGAGAGTCAAATTTGCAGGAGATCCTTAAAGAAGAATTCCAAGCTAAGTCTAACTAGTGTTAAACATCTTCCATCCCCTTCATAACATCTGTGCTTACTAACCTGGGTAAGAAAGATGTATATACTTACCTATTTTCAGCCCACTCCAGTCTGGTCATATAATCCAGCTCCCCTGGGTCAGTCAGTGGCAGCTTCAGGGGAGAGTGGGGAGAAGGTCCATATGAGCCTATGGGTGACATCAATGCTCCGGGCTTTACCATTCACTGTCAAGCGCTCTCTGGTCTCCGCTGCAACTGCCGCTGGCTGGCACAGGGGATCACGTGACCGAACTGGAGTGAGCTGTAACTAGGTAAGCATCTATATCTTTATTCAGCATAGGTGTTAGGAGGGGAAGACAGAGCATTTTTAGGACTAGTTAGGCTTAGCCTAGAATTCTACTTTAACGCAGTATAGGTCCACTTTTATTTATTTACTTAAAGAGGAGTTCCAGGCTTTTTTTTTCGTTTATTAAAAGTCATCAGCTATAAAAAGTGTAGCTCCTGACTTTTAATAAACAGAAACTCACATGTCCCACGATCCAGTGATGCCACCACACGGAGCCTTACGCCTCTTCCCCACCTCTACGCGGCACCTCCATTGCGGCTTCACGGTCGGGCGTGCACTGTGCATGCGCAAGTCGCGCTGCGCTCTCCGAGTGCACAGGCAATTTTCTGGGACCTGTGACGTGTCCCAGAAGATTGCCGAGAGGGAAGGGCCGCCTAGGGTGAATGGAGGAGTCGCCTAGGCGTCCCGTAGTGGGAAGTAGGAAGTGGGACAGGAAGTCCCACTCAAAACTAGTCACCTACTCTCCCCCCCAAAAAAAATTGCATACCAAATGTGGCATGTAAGGGGGCGAGGAGTGCTTAAAGCAGAAGTTCCACTTTTGGGTGGAACTCCGCTTTAACATATTGTCAGAATTAGAAAATCTAACGTGTCCCCTTAAAAAAAATCCCACTGTAGTTTTAAAGAAGCAACAACCCTCTATTTGTAAAATGAATTACGGTTTGTGGGGTCCTTATACTTCTAATGCTGCGTACACACGATCTGACTTCTCATCGGAAAAAGATATGATGGCTTTTCCAACGGGATTCGGCACAAGCTTGCCTTGCATACACATGGTCACACAAAAGTTCGCTGAACTTCCGACCGTCAAGAACGTGGTGATGTACAACACTACGATGAGCCGAGAAAATGAAGTTCAATGCTTCCGAGCATACATCGAATTGTTTCCGAGCATGCGTAGGAATTTTGCGCATCGGAATTGCTATTGACGATCGCATTTTTGGATATTTTTGGATATTTTTGGATTTCTGACCGAAAAATTGAGAACATGCTCTCAATTTTTTGCTGGCTGGAATTCGGCCAGCAAAAGTCCGATGGAGCATACACACGGTCACATTTTCTAACGAAAGGCTCTCATCGGTCTTTTGCTGGCCAAATTTCCGTGTACGCAGCATCATAGTGAACAAAATGCAGACAATTTCCATATTATTATGCGACTCCCTCCTTCTCTGCACATCACTGCAGACAGTTCAAAAATGAGCCATGCAAAAATAGATGAAACCTGGTATCCCTTGGTTCCCCCGGCAGCTGAGGTGAATCTTCTTTTTAGCCACTAGCTGGTACCATGCATTATGCAAGTATTTTATCTGCAGCATCAATAAAATACACTAAATTTTGGCACTGTCAGAATTAACATCGTTCTCTTTATTCATCTCCCAGTAGAGCAGCTGTGACTAATATGCTAACAACTAATTATTCTGGTTGTCAAATTTGCCAGGGGAGCACATTTTGCATATTGAAGACTGGAGCAGCTATATTAAAATGTATATAAATGATTACTATGATATATTTACAAAGATTTATGTGTGGGTGTACACCCTGTTAGGTTTGCAAAAGGTTAATACACCTGCAGATTTTCCATGCACAATTGGCAGTGTATTGTGCTCCTGAGAAACTTTTTTTGATGACCTCCTCATTCTACCAGAATTCAGTTTACGAATTGTGCATGTTCATGTGAGAATATTATTATGTGAACCACTAGGCTGATAAATGAAACTTGGGGCAGAAGTGGTGCTGTTTCCCATGGAAACGTAATTTCCTTTTTCGTTCCGGTTGTCCCTGTTTAGGTTTTCATTATTCAGTAATTACAAGTGAAAGACAAATGATTTTTACTCCATATCTTTCTTTTTTTCTCCCCCCTCTTATTCTTTAGAATGGTACTGATGATTCTGCAGCAGACAGACAGCGCAAACCTTCAGATCGTTTCAAAAACCCTGTTGTAATCAACAAAGACTTGGCTGTCAGGAAAATTGAACTGGAATCTTACAGTCAATGGGTTGAAACATGGCCAGGTATTCAATGTTTTTTTTTTATCGTTATCTGTTGTGCAACAATGTATTAGGATGTTTTTAGTTTGTTATTGCTATATACTGTATATAAAGTATATATAAACTAACCAGCCACTTTATGAAGTACACCTGTTCAAATGCTTTGTAACACATATTGCTAATCAGCCAATCACATGGCAGCAACGCAATGCATTTAGGCATCTAGATGTGGTGAAGACGACTTGCTGAAGTTCAAACCGAGCATCAGCATGGGGAAGAAAGGGACTTTGAATGTGGCATGGTTGTTGCTGCTGATCTACACGCACAACCATCTCTAGGGTTTACAGAGAATGGTCCAAAAAAGAGAAAATATCCAGTGAGTGGCAGTTGTGTGGACCTTGGTGATGTCAGAGGAGAATGGGCAGACTGGTTCAAGATGATAGAAAGGCAACAGTAACTCAAATATCCACTTGTTACAGCCAAGGTATGCAGAATACCATCTCTGAATGCACAACACATCGAACCTTGAAGCAGCAGTAGACCACACTGGGTGCCACTCCTGTCAGCTAAGAACAGGAAACTGAGGCTACAATTCGCACAGGCTGACCAATATTGGACAATAGAAGACTGTAAAAGCATTACCTGGTCTGATGAGTCTCGATTTCAGCTGTGACATTCAGACGGTAGGGTCAGAATTAGGTGTAAACAACATAAAACCATGGATTCATCTTGCCTTGTATCAACGGTTCAGGCTGGTGGTGGTATAATGGTGTGGGGGATATTTTCTTGGCACACTTTGGGCCCCTTAGTACCTCTTGAACATCATTTTAAATGCAATGGCCTACCCGAGTAATGTTGCTAACCATGTCCATCCCTTTATGACTACAGTGTACTCATTTTCTGATGGCTACTTCCAGCAGGATAATGCACCATGTCACAAAGCTCAAATCATCTCACCACTGGTTTCTTGAACATGACAATGAGGTCACTGTACTCCAATGGCCTCCACAGTCACCATATCTCAATCCAATAGAGCACCTGTGGGATGTGGTGGACTGGGAGATTTGCATCATGGATGTGCAGCCGACAAATCTGCAGCAACTGCGTGATGCTACCATGTCAATATGGACCAAAATCTCTGAGGGATGTTTCCAACACCTTGTTGAATCTATGCCACAAAGAATTAGTATATATCTGTGTGTGTGTGTGTATATCAAAGATCAACTCCATACGAGTGCAGTGGTCAGGTTGAAAAGAAATCCCTCAATTCACCTTTGCATGAGGTTGTTAGGAAAGATGGTGGCTTCATTTGAAGCAGTCCCCTATGCCCAGTTCCATTCGAGACTGTTGCAAAACAGTATCCTGTCTGCTTGGAACAAAACGATCCAAGCTTTGGACTTGCCAATGCGGCTGTCCCCAAGAGTGTCCCAAAGCCTCAGTTGGTGGTTACTAACCCAGAATCTGCTGAAAGGAGAATCCTTCAGACCAATTATCTGGAAAGTAGTAACGACAGATGCCAGCCTCTCAGGCTGGGGAGCAGTACTAGAGAAAAAGACTGTGCAGGTACAGTGGTCAAAAACCAAAAGAGCCTTGCCCATCAACATCCTAGAGATTCGGGCAGTGCGTCTGGCTTTGAAAGCCTGGACTTCCAGGTTAAGGGATTTTCCTGTCAGGATCCAATCCAACAATCCCACAGCTGTGGCCTATATCAATCACCAAGGGGGCACCAAGAGTCTCTCAGCGCAGAGAGAGGTGAACCATATTCTAACTTGGGCAGAAAGGAATGTTCCGTGCCTACCGGCAGTCTTCATTCCGGGAGTAGAAAATTGGCAGGCGGACTACTTAGGTCGCCAGCAGTTCTTCCCAGGGGAATGGTCTCTTCACCCCGACATTTTCAGGCTATTTGCCAAAGATGGGGGACTCCGGACGTAGATCATCTAGTGTCCAGATTCAACATGAAGTTAGTCAACTTTGTGTCCTAGACAAGGGATCCACTTGCACGCGGAACAGATGCTTTGGTTAACCTGTGGGATCAGTTCTCGCTGATCTATACATTCCCCCCCCTATCCAGTTACTACCACGAGTTCTTTGCAGAATTAATCTGGAAAGAAAGCCGGTAATTCTAGTAGCACCAGCATGGCCCAGAAGGTTATGGTATGCAGAAATCGTAAAGATGGCAGTGGAGGATCCATGGTCCCTTCCACTAAGGCCAGACCTACTCTCACAGGGTCCGATATTCCATCCTACCTTACGAACACTAAATTTAAAGGCCTGGCTATTGAAACCCACATTCTGAAGAAACGTGGGCTTTCCCGGTCAGTTATCTCTACCTTGATTAATGCAAGGAAGCCAGCGTCCAGAGCTATATATTATAGAGTCTGGAAGGCTTATGTTTCCTGGTGTGAATCCAAGGCTTGGCACCCTCAGAGATATATCATAGGCAGAATTCTTGCCTTTCTACAATTAGGCGTAGAGGTGAAATTGGCCTTGAGTACTATTAAGAGCCAAATCTCAGCCTTATCGATCTTATTTCAAAGACCGCTTGCTACGCATTTTTTAATCCGGGAATTCATGCAAGGGGTGATGCGGATTAATCCGCCAGTTAAATCACCTTTGAGCCCTTGGGACTTGAACTTAGTTTTGTCAGTGTTACAAAAACAGCCATTTGAACCGATACAGCATATTCCCTTAGTCCTTCTGACAAGGAAGTTGGTGTTCTTGGTTGCTATATCCTCAGCAAGGAGGGTTTCGGAATTGGCTGCTCTTTCTTGTAAAGAGCTATATTTGATTATTCATGAGGACAGGGTGGTGTTACGCCCTCTTCCAGATTTTTTACCAAAAGTGGTTTCAGGTTTTCACCTGAACCAAGATATTGTCCTGCCATCGTTTTTTCAAAAATCATGTTCCAAGGAAGAAAACTCACTACATTGTCTTGATGTGGTGAGAGCAGTGAAAATCTATTTAAAGGCAACTGCTCAGATTCGTAAGACTGATGTCCTATTTATCCTGCCAGAGGGTCCTAAGAAAGGACAGGCAGCGTCGAAATCCACTGTCGCTAAGTGGATTCAACAAGTGATAATTCAAACTTATAATTTAAGGGGTAAGATTCCCCCTTTTCAAGTTAAGGCACACTCTACCAGGGTGGTTAGTGCTTCTTGGGCAGTGCGTCACCAGGCCTCCATGGCTCAGATCTGCAAGGCCGCAACTTGGTGTTCAGTACATACATTCACAAAATTTTATCAGATGGATGTAAGGAGATATGAGGATATCACCTTCCGGCACAGTGTGCTGCAGGCAGCAGTATAAGTCCTCAGGTCTGGGGGTGCCCTACGGGTTGTCTCTCCCTCCTGTCAAATAGCATTGCTATGGGATGTCCCATTAAGTTATTACTTAGGCTCTGTGTCCCATGATGTACGATAAAGAAAATAGGATTTTTTATAACAGCTTACCTGTAAAATCCTTTTCTTGGCGTACATCATGGGACACAGAGGTCTCTCCCCTCTTTTGTGGGGTTTAAGTATATTGCTTTGCTACAAAAACTGAGGTACACCTGGAAGGAGGAGGGGTTATATAGGGGAGTGAACTTCCTGTATTGGGTATACCAGTGGTCAATCACCTGAAGGTGGCCCATAACCCATAAAGTTATTATTTAGGCTCTGTGTCCCATGATGTACTCCAAGAAAAGGATTTTACAGGTAAGCTGTTATAAAAATCCTATTTTTATTCAAATTTGTAAAAACTTGTAGAAGTATCATCATTCCATATAAAAAAAATGTTATAACATCACAATACAAAATCATTGTATTTAATACATACGTACATTCAATATTGGAAAGGGAAATGTAAAACTAGTCATACGCTTTTCATGCTGATCGTACAATTTCTTTTAGACCCATTAACAACATTGTAGTGTAAGGGTCTGCCCGATTGGGCAGAATGGATAATTTAGTTAGGTCCAGCTATGTAAATTAAAGTAGAGCTATAGGCAAAACTTTTTTTTTTCATTTTGTTAGATTTCATTCTGTTCGATTTTTTTTTTCGCCATCTGTGTCCCATTGCAGAGATTTCCCTTCACCTTCTGTCCCATAGCCAAACAGGAAGTGAAAGGAAATCCCTGCAAATTAAGGGAATTCCTTGGGGACAACCCAAAATTTGTGATTTTCTTTTACTTTCACGTTCAATGATCATGGTAAACACGACAAATGGAGAGGGTGAATCTCCTTAATGGGGGCACAGATAGCAATTAAAACTGACAGGGGTTCTAATCCTTCTGCATTCTATCCAAGACTGAAAACATTTTTTTGCCTTTAGTTATACTTTAAGCACCTACCTGAAGAAATATAAACTGTTTGTTTTCACAGGCCCTTCGCTCTACAAAGTATTTGTTACATCTTAAAATTATGCACAGATTGTACAATCTGATTGTAGCTTGTGTCACCAGCCATAGAGGTCCGTAATCTATCAGATTCTCTTCCGTATTTTATGCCCCAAGGTTTTGCTACTGTCTTTCCTTATTTACATTGGGTCTGAATTGTCCAAACTACAGCAAAGTTAATGTAGGCCTTTTGCCCATTGAAGCTAATCGGGTTTTGAGGTTTTTTTTCCAGTAACCAGATGCTTTGAGTTACAGCACTTTGCTCTTCATCGTTGCTTTATATTGCAGAAGCCCATCAGCCTTGTAGCTTTGTGCTTTGTGTTTTGTCTATCACTCCCATTCTCAACCCAGAATATAACAGACTCTCTCTCTCTCTCTTTTGTTTATTTATTTTTAAGACATGAAAAGACAGAGATCAATGCAAGAAGACACAAAAAGAGGGAATGAAGGAGCAGTGATAACTGAGACCCAGAAGAAGCCCTCAGAAGATGAAGTGCTAAATGTATTTTACTCCCTCCTCCTTCTGTCCTGTTTTATGATTGCTGATAATTCTCAACTGCATGGGAAAATTGTGCTTTCATTTGTTAAAAATGAGATGTTAGAATTTTTGATTTCTTTCTGGAGATGTCAATCTCTGGTGCATTCAACTCTCTGTAAGAGGGGCACACTTGCTGAATTAGTCTGCACCAAGGTGATAATGGTGAGATAAAGGAAAAATGAATTCCCCCCCCCCCATTCACAAACCCCCTCCCGCTTTTATTTTAAGGTGTTGCTATTGAGGACAACTCCCATCCAGAGATGCCAGTATTGATTTTAATTATTACAATATGAGATACCGCAGTGCTGCAGTTAGAGGGACATGTCACGAGAGACCTGCTCGAATTTCCCAGCCAACCCATTTTGTTGGCTTGGGTTAATGGGTGTTCAACCTTTCCATTATCCAGATCAGCCGTGAATTACCAGCTGAATGATGTTTGCATTAATATAATATATATGGTAATTTCTTCACTTAATTAACAGGGAGGTTCAGCTCAGTAGGAGTATGGGCTGATCATGTGTAAAATTGATTTGTGAGGGAAATATTTAATAGACCGCGGGCAGAAAGTAGCGTTTGATGGACAGCTGTGTGGGAACGGATTGAGGGAGAACACACTGGAACTTGTGTATTTCCCAGCATGCGCAGCCCAAGTTTGACCGTGGCCATTCACTGTTGGATAATTTGACAAATTAAGGTTTTTGTCTTCATATATTAAGAGATTGTTTCAGACACTGTACTGTCACTTGACATTAATTCATTTGCAAGACACTCGCATTCATTCCCTCTCTGGAATATATATAGAATTCAGCAAAAGTGAGATTATTTAGCTCCTTAATATATAGAAAGAAAAAAAAAGAAATATAATTTGACATTGTGGTCTAAACCATCAATATATTGATAAGGTAAAACACAGCTTTATTTTGTAACGCATAGTACCACTGAAAACAAAAATAGACCCAACTTAATCTTTTGATTGAATATGGAAACTAATATATTCATTTGCTTTTTTATTTGAAATACACTATATTGTCAAAAGTATTGTGACGCCTGCCTTTACACACACATGAACTCTAATGGCATCCCAGTCTTAGTCCGTAGGGTTCAATATTGAGTTGGCCCACCCTTTGCAGCTATAACAGCTTCAACTCTTCTGGGAAGGCTGTCCAGAAGGTTTAGGAGTGCGTCTATGGGAATGTTTGACCATTCTTCCAGAAGCACATTTGTGAGGTCAGGCACTGATGTTGGACGAGAATGCCTGGCTCACAGTCTACACTCTAATTTATCCCAAAGGTGTTCTATTGTGTTGAGGTCAGGACTCTGTGCAGACCAGTCAAGTTCCTCCACTCCAAACTCGCTCATCCATGTCTTTATGGACCTTGATTTGTGCAATGGTCCAAATCATTTGGTGGAGGAAGGATTATGGTGTGGGGTTGTTTTTCAGGGGTTGGGCTTGGCCCTTTAGTTCCTGTGAAGGGAACTCTTAAGGCGTCAGCATTCCAAGACAATTTCATGCTCCCAACTTTATGGGAACAGCTTGGGGATGGCCCCTTTATGTTCCAACGTGACTGCACACCAGTGCACAAAGCAAGGTCCATAAAGACTAAACGAAAATGTTAAATTGATAATGTATTATCAGCAAATTATATTTGTGTCCTAAAACTCCAAAAGTTAAAGAAAATTAGGATTAATGCTCTGAACCTTCCATTTCTATTTTAGGCCAAAAAGTCACACCTCCAACTTTCTGATGTCATCAGACACTTGGCTTCTGAATAACTTGGCTAGATATAGTTACATTAATAAATATTGTATGTTTACTGGCACATGTCTTTAGCTGGTGGGAAGTGTCCTCTATTCTAGCACCCTTATTGTTGTCAGGGGAAAGAACAATTAGACAAGTAAAAGATGAACCTCTCCCAATTCCTAGTGGTCCCATTGGTTAGTGTCACCAGCAGTTTCAGCCTTGCACAGTATTGCACAGTATCTAGAAATCTAGATGTTAGCAAGCATTTCTGATTATGTGGCAGGGTATTAGGTTACCTGTGCAATTACCTAATTAATTATATAGTCTTTTCTAGTCACCTGAAATTTAGGGCAGAATTTTCTATATATTTTCATGTATATTATAATTTGTTTAAAGCAGTAATAAACCCAAAAGCAAACTTTTCTTATATTGCGGCTCACCAAGTCTTAAATGTGATGGCTGCATTTGTTTTCTTCATTAGGCTTTTTTTGCTTTCTTTTCACCTAATGATCTAGCCAGTAAGTCTGCTGTTTTTTACTGTCTGAGGGTGGGGCGACCACCTCTTGATGTCAACATTTTTCAACCTTTGCTGCTGCAGTTCAGCCAAGAAGTCAGAATAGAAAGATATCTTTGAGCCAATAATTTCCCTTGGTGTAGGCCAGGGAGATGGTGTCTTGATCCCTATAGTGGAGCAGTTTCAAAATAAAGGGTTGTTCAAAATAAAGTGTGGGGGGTTTCCTGGGGGAGAGGACAGGCAAGGATCCTACTTGCCCTTTCACTGCAAAAAAAGGGTGTAAGGACTGCTTGCCAATTATTTCCAGGAGCCAGTTCTCAACATACCCTATGTGATCTTTCCCCTCAATATGCTTAGGGAGCCCCAAAATCTTGATGTAACGTCTGAGCCTGTTGTATATATCTTCAATATGGTTGTCATGATTGAAGACTAGCAGATTGGTTGCCTTGCGATCCCTACTCAAAGGAGGTACCTGATCCTCAAGAGTACTCAGTCTCACTTCAAGAGTTACTGTACGCTGTCACCTTCTACATGTCCTGCCTCATAATAATTATATTCTCCCTGAGGCATTGGAATTGTGTGGTGAAAGAGGACAATGAAGAGTTTCTAAATTGCCATAAAAACATCCTTAATGGTGGGCTCTGCATTACTCACAGCTAGCTGCACGGCTGTCTGTTCCCCCCTGCCCCCTACCCATCCATGCAAGGACAGGGCAGATAATAATGTCCCAGTGCTCTTCTGTACCTTTCTCCACTCTTCCTTAGGATGGACAGATTCACTGACCTCCATTGCTAAGTCCTCTGTATTAGAGGCTGAAATGTAAGCAGTGTCCTTTCTTGTGTTGTGGGCAAACCACTCCAGTTTACTGGCTGCCTCCTCATCCTGTCCCTTGGTGCTCGCTGAGGTAGGGAGCAGCACTGTAAATGCCCTTCGGGATCAGTGTGCTCACTTACCAAGCCACACCCCCCAAGTCTGTTGTTTTTTTTAACAGAATACACTGACCTACAGATGTAGCAGTTAGAGGGCTGAGACAAACCATCTAACAGGGGTGCTTACAGTGATCAACTTTTATTTATTTATGCAAAACCTTTATCCCAAAAGGAACAAAACTATTGCTGTAACTAGTAAATCGAGTCATTTGCTAAGGAAGACGGCGCTAATGTTCACTATACCAATGTGTGATAGTATCAACAATAAATACTTTGTTATTATGATATGTTAGTCCACTCGATATAAAGTGCTCTGTGCATGAAAAAAAATCCAAGTCACTCCTGCCCTTAGTTAAAACAGAAAAAGTGCATAAGTCTTCACTCCTCAGTGCCCTTCCTCCACACACTGTACTCACCAGCCGTTGTTGAGCCATTCTTACTGTGGTAAAGACCTCAAATTGCTCTTTTTATGCTGGCGTGTCATGTGTTGGATCCCCCGCCAATGTGGTCAGCACTCCATTGTTCTGTTAAGATCCATGCGCTGGTTTCTCCATCAATATGGTCTAAAATGTAACTCCATTCATTTAAGCTTCCTGGTGGCACCAGGAATAGTACAGCAAGACAATCAAGAGAAAATAGCCTCTCGTGGTGTAATATATTTATTAAAACCAAAAAATATAGAAAGTTGTACACTTACATCAGTGTAAAAAAGCATAGAGCACCAAAAACAAAAATGAAACCACTACTATGCTCTCCAGCATGCATTCCACAGAAGTGGAAGTGATGTCACCAGAAGTCCAGCTTACGCATTTCGTCATCTGAATGTGATGTCTTAATAGCAAAGTATTTATTGTTGATACTGTCACACATTGGTATAGTGAACATTGGCAATGTCATCCTTAGCAAAGGACTTGATTTACTGGTTTGGGACATTTAGGTCTGTAGGACAGCTGCTTTTAAGTGTTTTTTCTTCAGTGTTAATTGGGAAGTGTTTTGTTCCAGCGTATACACATTTTTTGTTTATATTGCTGTAACTGCTTAAAAAGTGTTATTTGGAGTTTAGCTTTAGTTTGTTTAGTGTATCTAAATCTACTAGTACATCTAACACTCCCTTCCCCCAGACTGCTGCTGTCTAAGGCTGGTTTCACATATGAGCACACAGCGGCTCACAACAGGAATCTGGTGCGTCCTCTTTAAAATTTCAGGTCCGATTTCAGCCGAACTTTTGGCTGAATTCGGACCTGAAACGGGCCAAAAGACCCACTGGAGCCGATGTGGAGATATGTGAACCGGCTCCATAGAGCCAGTTACAATCTCCTGCTATTGCGAATTGCCACGCATCCAATTTACACTAGTGTGAACTCAGCCTTAAGGTGCCCCTGTGCACCTTCATCCAGAGTGGGGGCACTCTAATACAGGAGGTGTGTTACTGGCCAGACCACTAGGAGAAAGCCTTAAAAAAAAAAACGAACGCAGCCACATCTAATGATTGGTAAGCTGCAATGTATTCCATTTTTGGTTTTGGGTTTAATGACCAAATGGTAATGGGTTTTAATTTGGCCACACTCTAATTAGTGAAATCAACAAATTATTAACATAATGGGATGGATTTACCAAAGGAGTATAGGTTATTCACTTAATTTTCAATGTGCGAGGGATTTTCTATCTGCTTAATGAATGATGAATGACATGAAGCTCTGCTGAGTTTGATCATCCAGTCATGTGCAAGCAGAAATCCTGTACTCTAAAATTTCTTGCACTTGATTGGGCATTATTTGTAAAGGTAAATATCAACACATTCACCAAGCTATGTAAAAATTCCCATGCAATGTGAAAACTCGCTTTGCAAAGTAAATGTGTTCTACTCCTTTGGTAATTCAACCCCAGTGTATTTAATTACACTAATAATAATGCAGTTTGTAAATTCATCAGAGAACTGTGAGCCACTGATGACTTGGTATGAACAGCAGCCGTTTTGTGCTGTAACCCATTTCCATTGAGACTACAGTATTAATTTATTGGTTGCTGAGTGTTTCAGTTACCAAAAATTATGTATTTCAAGAGTCTACGTTGGCCCTTGAGTAGTATTAAAATTTTAAAAATTATCACAGTGGGGGTTATTTACGAAAGGGAAATCCACTTTGCACTATAAGTGCACTTGAAATTGCACTGAAAGTGCAGTCGCTGTAGATCTGAGGGGTAGATCTCAAATGAGGGGAAGCTCTGCTGATTTTATCATCCAATCATGTGCAAGCTAAAATGCTGTTTTTTATTTTCCTTGCATGTCCCCCTCAGATCTACAGCGACTGCACTTCCAAGTGCACATTCAGTGTAATTTCAAGTGCACATTTCACTTGTAGTGCAAAGTGGATTTGCCTTTCGTAAATAACCCCCATTGTAGCTTACTAATTCTTAGATATTGTGGTTGAGTGTGTTTTTTTTAAATGTTTCCCGTTATTTTCACTTTGTGATCCAACCAATAAATTTGTTCTAGACCCAGCTGTCGAGCAAAAGTAGAAGTTGGAGCGTTGAAACAAACCATTTCACACTGATGGGTGTTTACAATGGTAATGCCTCTTTATTTAAAGCGGTATTAAACCCAAAACTAAAAATGTATTATACTGCAGCTTACCAATCATTAGATGTGGTAGCTGCATCAGTTTTCTTTTCTTAGTTTTTTTCCCCCTGTTTTCACCTGGTGTTCTCGCCAGTAACACACCTCCTGAATTAGTGTGATACAACTCTGGAGGAATGAGCACAGAAGGCACAGCAAATAGCAGCATTGTCAGAAGGGAGGAGGGTAATGTTAAATGTATTAGTAGGCTTCAAGGTGCTAAAAAATTGACGCCAAACTGCAGCTCACAATTTATAATCAGTTACAGCAAATCGTTTTTGTTTCCTTTTGGGATCAAGGTTTTACATAAATGAAAGCTGATCATTTTATACACCCCTGCCAATTTGTTTGTCTCATCCATGTAAACTGATACATTCTGTTGGAGAGCTTGAGCTAGTAAAAAAACAACAGATTTACTGGCTGGGTCACCAGATGAAAATAGAAAAAAGCCTAAAAAGGAAGCTAATACAGCCATCACATCTAAGAATTGGTAAGCTGCAATATAATAAATGTTTTCTTTTGGGTTTAATACTGCTTTAAAACCTTTATCCCAAAAGGTAAAAAAAAAAACTTGCCATAACTGCCTAAAAAGTGTTTGTTGGCGTTCGGCCTTTCGGCCTTCTCTGTTAGACAAATGTATTTAAATCTGCTAGTTCATCTAAAGCTGGCCATAGCAGATTCATTTTTTTAATTCAGCCAGCGGGGATAACAGAAAAAGAACAAATTCCTCCATGTACACAAGGGAGGTAGATAGATGAATCCTGCCCGCTGGGACATTGTATTCTGACGGCATGACTCTTTGCTGTCAGAATACACTGATCAGTGGCTCAGCAAGCTTAATGAGAAAAATTTTCCAACAAGCCCCTTTGACTTAAGTTGATCTAATGATCGACTTCTGTTGAGCAGGCACAGCCACACATGGATCGAAATTTGGCGGGTTCCTGCTGAACTGGCCAAATTTCAACCCATCTATGGCCAGCCTAAAGCTACCCTCTCCCCAGATTGGCAATGGTGTCTTTGTTGCTCCTTTATCCAGAATAGAATCACCCTGCGGCAGGAAGTGAAAAAAAGCCTAAAAAAAGGAAACTAATGCATCCACCACATTTGAAGTAGAACTATAGGCAAAACTTTTTTTTTTGGATAGAGTAAGGGAGGGTTATAATCCCTGTCAGATTTTTTTTTCTTTGCCATCTATATCCCATTGCGAAGATTTCCCTTCACTTCCTGTCCCATAGCCAAACAGGAAGTGAGGGAAAATCCCTGCAAATTAGGGGGATTCCTTGGGAACCCCCAGGTCACAAGAAATGTTGTCTCAATTGGAACATTTCCCCTCTATTACATTTCTGGGGATGACCCAAAATTTGGGATTCTCTTTTACTTTCACTGATAATGGTAAACAGAGCAATAAAAAATGTACAGATGTTCTAATCCCTCTCCACTCTATCCAAAACTAAAAAAAAAGTTTTGCCTTTAGTTATACTTTTAGGAATACTTTTGGTAAGCTGCAATATACAGTATTACATTTTATTTTTTAGGTTTAATACCAATTCAGTCATGCAATCTATTAATATCCAGTCAGATAGTCCCTGTTACTGTACAATTGTTGGGAAATTAAACCGATATTGTAATGTGTGTGTCCAGTGTTTCTGAATAGGCACAGATTGCTTTATTATACTGATTTTTCTCTTTCTGAAAATTAATTTGTAATTGAAATTTGTACATGGAACTGAAGTTGCTCAAGTACAAATTCCCTGCATGTGTTTACACAGTGAGAGAGGACTATGGGCTGCCTTTAATGGTAAACTGGTCAAAGATGTGTAGGATTTCTAACACAAATTCATGGGAAAAGAACGTTCTAGAAATTTTGTTCATTTTAGTCATCATTAGTGGGTCACATCACCGTTTGTTTTGTTAAAATCTTATTTTATGAACGTTTTCAATTATATAAGACAAAATTCACATTTATAATAAACATAAAAGTTCAAGTGTATAGAAAACATTTACCAATGTTTGAGGTACAATATACCGTATTTATCGGCGTACTTTTCCCCCCTGAAAATAGGGGGCAAATAATGTGTGATACCTGGCCATCATGGGGAGGGGGGGTTGCGAGCGCTGACGGATTACACAGATCCGGGATCTCCTGTGCATTGATGGGCACTGATCAGGCTGCATTGATGGGCAATGATGAGGCTGCATTGTTGGACACTGGTGAGGCTGCATTGATGGGCACTGACTTTTATTTTTTTTATTTAAAATTTTAATTTTTTTTCTGAAACTTGGCTCCTAAAATTAAAGTGCGTGTTATACGCTGATAAATACGGTATATCCGTTGTAGGTTGAGGGTATACATTCCCCAACTAATGAACAATAACAACCTACATAAGCATTTAGTTAAATCATATATTATAGCTAGAATTTAGATTTAGATTTAGAGTTGTAAATTCTGCTGTTGCTTTAGGGATCACATCTATCTGCACATTGTTCGTGTTACACTTGCTAAATGCAGAGAAGGGAAAGGAGAAAAGAAAAAAAAAGGTAATCGGGAAAAAAAAGGAAAGGGGAAAGAAAAAGTGGGCTGCCAAGGGAAAAAAAGGTAGGAGCCAGAGTTAGGGGGATGTTAATTTGTGAAGGAACTCCAACATGGCTGGTTAGGGATGGTGACAGAGTTTCCTTTAGCCCAGATCAGGAACTCAGATGAGTCTCTAAACATTTCGTGTGCCAGCAGCCATTCCAGGCTTCTGATGGAGACTAGTTCAGTCGCCCATTTCCCAAGAGAGGGTACGGAAGTTGATTTCCAGTGTCGGGGATGACTGCTCTGGCTGCAGTGAAAAAGTGTCTAAGCACATCCTTTTTCATTTACTGAAGTAGTCCAGGAATCATGGATAGTAGGGCCACCTCCTGTCCATGATTCCAGGACCACTTCAGTAAATGTGATGGTTGGACAAAGGTGTCTGTTAGTTTACAGTATAGATCAAAAATTTGTTTCCAAAACACAAAGTTTGTTTTTAACCACAGTGACGGGAAAATTGCGAAGTGAAGGAGTGGGAAGGAAATTTGTTCTTGAACAAAAGAATTTCTAACGATGCATGTGGTTTTCGTTCGGTAAAGTCCATTCATTCCAAAATCAAATGTTCAACGCAAATTAAAACTTTTGAACAATAAAATAGATCTGAGATTTTTCGTACAAATTTTCCTAAGACTCTTCGTAAGAATTTTCCTTCAAAATTCTATCTATGGCCAGCTCTAGTTATGCTAAACTAAAAACATGGCTACCGTTCATTTTTGTCGGGTGTTAAAGCGGAACTTCCCCCAAAAGGAGAAGTTCTGCTTGTTTGCAGGGGAGGAGGGAGATTAGGTCCCTGGTTTTGACAGGTACCCGCTCCCACTTTCGATCAGATACGCCACGGCGATCTGAGCCGGAATTTTGCCCGCCCCCCCCCCTTCCTCTGCAGTCTTCTGGGACACATCTATGGGACCATTTACAAAGTGCATCATGGCTTGCGCATGGACAGTAGAAAACCAGGTGTGAAGCTGCAAAGCTTTACTGACCGTCTCCCTTACTTGAGATGCCGGCGCTTGCACCTGAAGCCGATTAAAGAATCAGCTCGGGTGCCAACATCGCTGAATCCCTGGACAGGTAAATGTCCTTATAATAAAAGTCAGCAGTTATATAGTATTTGTAGCTGCTGACTTCATTTTTTTTTGGGGGGGGGGGAGGCTGGAGATTCTCTTTAAATGATGTTAGGGAATCAGAAAACAGGTTGTGATAAATAACGTATACTCAGAATGGTCTAGAGTGGTTAGTGGGGTACCCCAAGGCTCTGTCCTGGGACCAATTCTGTTTAATTTATTTATAAATGATATAGGAGATGGGATAAATAGCTCAATCTCAGTGTTTGCTGATGACAAAAGAATATGCAGGGCAATAACAACACATCAGGATACAGAAACTTTACAAGAGGACCTGAATAAATTATTGGAATGGGCTACTTAAAAATCTCCATAGGCGATGTTTAAAAAATTCTGCAGGTTGCGTGTTTTGAGTTACAGAAGAGGTCTAGGGCTAGAATTATTGCTCTTGCTCTAACGATCACGGTGGTACCTCACATGTGTGGTTTGAACACCATTTTCATATGCAAGCTCGTCGGGACGGGGCACGTTTACAATTTTTTTTTGTTTTCTTATTTATTTTACCTTTTTATTTTTTATTTTTACATTGTTTAAAAAAAAAAATTGTGTCACTTTTGTTCCTATTACAAGGAATGTAAACATCCCTTGTAATGGAAAAAAAGCATCACAGGACCTCTTAAATATGAGATCTGGGGTCAAAAAGACTTCAGATCTCATATTTACACTAAAATGCAATAAAAAAGAAAAAAAAACATTTTGTCATTTAAAAAAATACTAAAAAAAAATGGCCCTTTAAGAGCTATGGGCGGAAGTGACGCTTTGACGTCGCTTCCGCCCTACAATGATATGGAGACGAGTGGGGGCCATCTTCCCCTCACTCGTCTCCATGTCAGGCTAGGGAAAACATCCGATCGCCTCCGCTGCTGCCAACAGCTCCGGTAAGCGGCAGAGGGCACCGGAGCGCGGCGGGAGTGGGGGGCCCTCTCCCGCCATGATAAAAGTGATCTTGCAGCGAATCCGCCACAGAGACCACTTTTATCTGAAAGCGGACTGCCCACTAAAGAAGAGGATACTGGGGTTATGGCAGCTAGCTGCTGCCATAACAACGATATTCCTCTTCAAAGTACCGATGTATAACGACGGTGGGTGGTCCAGAAGTGGTTAAAAAGGGAATTTACTCCAGAGATAAAACGATTATTCTGCCAATTTATAACACTCTGGTTCGACCGCATCTGGAATATTCCGTCCAGTTCTGGTCACCAATCTTCAGAAAGCATGTGCTGGAACTGGAGAGAGTCCAGAGAAGGGCAATTAAATTAATATGGGGACTGGAGGACCTCAATTATGAGGAACGGGTACAAGCGCTACATTTATTCTCCCTGGAGAAGAGACACTTAAGAGGAGATTTGATTGCGATATACAAATATCTCAATGGTGATCCTAGCGTAAGTATGAAACTTTTCAGTCCCAGGGGGGCGTAAGAGGACACGGGGTCAGACGATGAGATTGGAGGAGAAGCTGTTTAATCTTAAACTGCACAGGGGGTTTTTCACTGTCAGGGCGGTAAGGATGTGGAACTCTCTTCCACAATCAGTGGTGTCGGCAGGAAGTATGGATAGTTTTAAAAGACTCTTGGCCATGCATCTCAGCTAAAACAATATAGGGGGATATGGTAAATAATTTTTCCACACAAACACACACACACCTACACAGGTTGAACTGGATGGACTATTGTCTTTATTCAACCTTACCAACTACTGTATATCTAAAACTGAGTAAGTTCTATTTTATTTTCTCTATCGGGCATGTGTCCCAGCCAACCATTGTCCCTTCTTTATCTGATTTCCTAATAGGCCTGTCCCGGCAGTTCAGATTGGTAATGTTAAACATGACAGAACAGTCAGCAGTGCTTTGTGAAACCGCTGTCTTAGTGATGGATAACACCTTGCGGTGTTTAGCACTTCTGTTCTGGCCAGCTGTGTGCGTAAACAAGATTATATTCTACAGTGCGCAGTTCTTGTGAGCTGCTTCTCCTTTCTCCTTGCATAAAATATACAGTAGCAGACACACTGCACTTTGCTGGTGTGCAATAAATTGGGGGATATTTTAACTATAAGTCACATGGTGTATAATTTTTAGCTTAAGGACTCATTCCCAGCAGAAGTAATGTCATGATTTTTGCTACATTTTTAAAGCTACCAACATTCATGGACATGACAAAGTCCTTTGTTCACAGGACATCAAACATCAAAGTTTTGTTAAGGTGCATAGTAAAATAAAATCTTCATGCTGCATTGAATTGGCTCCTTTATAAAGTCTGAACACAGTGCATCTGAAAATGCACGGTGGCATGTATGCATATGTTTTTTAACTGCTCGCCGCCTGCCCACCGTCAAATGACGGCGGGGAGGTGCGGCTCTCATTCTGGGACGACGTTATATGATGGTGTCCCAGAATGGCTGCTCTCATGCGCCCGCGGGGGTGCACGGCGTTTGTGGCCGCGCCGTGTTGCTAGGACACAAGGGTCCAACCCCAATCTCTGTAAGGAGCCGTGGCTCTTTAACCATGTGATCGGCTGTGTCCAATCACAGCTGGTCCCATGTAAACATAGAGATGCCGGTAATCTGCTCTCCTCTCCTCACACTGACCGAGTGTGTGGCGAGGAGAGACGATCAGCGGCATCTCCACACAGGGGGACATCTGGGAATGTAATCAGGGCACTGATCTTCAGTGCCCTGATTACAATATAGCAATATAGTGTCACAAATCAGTGCCCACCATTGCCCACCAGTGGCAGCAATCAGTGCCCACCACTGCCCCCACAAGTGCCACCAATCAGTGCCCATTAGCGATGTCAGTCAGTGCTGGTAATCAGTGCTGCCCATCACTGCTGTCAATCAATGCCCATCAGTGCCACCCATCGGTGCTCATCAGTACCGCCTATCTGTGCTGCCTATCAGTGCCCACAAGTGCCACCTAACAGTGCCCATCAGTGTCACCTATCAGTGCCACCTATTAGTGCCCATAAGTGCAGCATATTAGTGCCTCCTCATCAGTGTCACCTAATCAGTGCCCACCAGTTCAGCCCATCAGTGCCGCCTCATCAGCGCATATCAGTGAAGGCAAAAAATTATTTAGTTACAAAATTTACTGACAGAAACAAACTAAAAAACATTTTTTTTCAAAATTTTTGGTCTTTTTTTTTTATTGTAAAAAATAAAAAAAACAGCAGTGATTAAATACCACCAAAAGAAAGCTCTATTTGTGTGAAGAAAATGATAAAAAAATTGTTTGGGTACAGTGTAGCACGACCGTGCAATTGTCATTCAAAATGCGACAGCTTTTACCAGTTTTTTGGTAATGTTGAGGAGTTAAATAGTGTAATAGTTGCCTCTCTGGTCTTTTAAAAACTCAGATTTTGAGTTCACAGATCTGCACAACTGTGTAGAGATTACATGAGGTCACATTCTTTCTGATTATTTTGTTAAAAAATTGTTATATTATGGAGAAAATAAAAGGAGCAATGAAAGTATCTCAGCTGTGGAAGGAGTAAAACTCCAGTGTGGTCCAAGAATGATATAAGGAGCCAGCCTATCCCATTAGTTGACAGGACTGCAAGTGTTGCTCCGTTATCATTTGGGTTGACTAGCCATTTAAAGTGGCCATAGGCATCAGACAGATCTTCTCTTTGAGCTATTATAATGTTAACATACTTGCCCCTTCCCCCTGTTTTATTCCTGGGGAAAACAGTAGTGATTGGCAACCATTAGAAATATAGAAGCATTTAGAAATATCAGCCAGTGTTTGGCTGGTTCATATAATGTAAAGATCTTTACCATTAGGTAATGTTCCCATGTCTCTGGGTACAGTGAGAGAAAAGAGTATTTGGTCCCCGGCTGATTTTGTATGTTTGCCCACTGACAAAGAATTGATTAGTCTATAATTTTAATGTTAGGTTTATTTTAACAGTGAGAGACAGAATAAAACAAAAAAAATCCAGAAAAACGCATTTCAAAAAAGTTATAAATCGATTTGCATTTTAATGAGTGAAATAAGTATTTGACCCTTTCGCAAAACATGATTTAGTACTTGGTGGCAAAACGCTTGTTGGCAATCACAGAGGTCAGACGTTTCTTATAGTTGGCCACCAGTTTTGTACACATCTCAGGAGGGATTTTGTCCCACTCCTCTTTGCAGGTACTCTCCAAGTCATTAAGGTTTTCAAGGCTGACATTTCGTAACTCGAACCTTCAGCTCCCTCCACATATTTTCTATGGGATTAAAGTCTGGAGACTGGCTAGGCCACTCCAAGACTGTAATGTGCTTCTTTTTGAGCTATTCCTTTTGTTGCCTTGGCCATGTGTTTTGGGTCATTGTCATGCTGGAATACCCATCCATGACCCGTTTTCAATGCCCTGGCTGAAAATTGTAAATCGATTTATACATTTTTTGAAATGCGTTTTTCTGGATATTTTGTTCTGTCTCTCACTGTTAAAATAAACTTACCAATAAAATTATAGACTGATCATTTCTTTGTCAGTGGGCAAACGTACAAAATCAGCAGGGTTTTTAAATACTTTTTTTCCCCTCACTGTACACTTAAAGTAGTATTAATCCCTCAGTGTTTTTAACTTAACACATTGAGCACAGTTAACTACTTGCCACCCACCCACAGTAGTTTTATTTTGCGGGTGAGCGGCATAGGCAGGTGGGACAATACTCCCCAGCAGGCCCACGCTGTGATTGGACACTGTACAAGTTTGGTAGCAGATTTCAGCCACTGATGTCGGCTGAAATCAGCTGATTGGTTGTGTCCAATCACAGACAGAGTTCTGTGTTTACAAAAACACAAAACTCTGTGTCCATAGATACAGCAAGGTGGCTGTTTCTTCTCCCCACAAAGCAGGGAGAAAAACATCCAGATCAGAAAGTAAAAGCAGCACACAGTACACATTGTTTGGCACAGAGTTAACCCCCCGATTGCCCCTAGATGTAAACTTCTTCTCTGCCAGTGTCATTAGTAAAGTGTCAGTGTATTGTCAGTATTATTGCTGATCACTCTATTAGTGTCACTAGCGATGTCAGTGTCAGTGACCCTCCCAGATAGTGTTTGTTAGCACCAGATTGCCTACCACAGTTCCACTATAAGTCACTGATCACCACCATTACAGTATAGTGTCTAAAGCTGCATAATTTCCAGCATATATACCATAGTTTGTAGATTCTATAACTTTTGCACATACCAATTCATGTACACCTGTTGGGATTTTTTTTTTTTTACCAAAGACGTGTAGCAGAATACATTTTGGTCTAAATTTTTTCTTTTTTTTGTTTATATTATAAAAACCCAGTGGTGATCAAATGTAACCAAAATTAAGCTCTATTTGTGTGGGGAAAAAATATATAAATTTATTTTGCGTATAGTTTTGCATGACTGCGCAGTTGCCAGTTAGCACAGTGCTGAATATCAAAAAAATGTCCTGGTCATGAAGGGGGTAAAACCTTCTGGAGGTCAAGTGGTTCTAAAGTCATAAAATGTTTTAAGTTAAATTCTTTGTTTAAGGTTTTTAAAGTCTGAACACCCTCTTCTGGGATCTTCCACCAGCACTCTAGGCTTCTCCTCTTTGCGTTTGCCACCATAGAAAGCTGTTTCCTATGGTGGCACACATGCGGACTTGCTCCCAAGCCCAGGTTGTGTGTATTAAGGTAAAAAACCTTATGACTTTAGTACCACTTTAATGCATTTCCTACATTAAGATAAAAATGCCCCCCATCCCACTTACTCAATCCACCCATCTGTAGCAGCTCTCCTCTCACCCTGCATTCACAGCACACAGAGACAGCAGCGGAAGCCATTGGCTACTACTGTTGTCAATCAAATCCTATGAGCAGAAATTGGGTTGGGAGTCCAGCCTGAGCCGCACTGTGTGTGCCTATGGACACACACAGCATGGCTCGGGAGCAAGCCGGCACATCTGACTTCTTAGGCTTCTGATTGGTTTCTTATGCAGAAGTGAGACTGATTTTGCACTCTCCAGCTTTAGTAAATAAACCCCATTGCCACATTACCCAAACTCTAAGCCCTTTTCTGTGAAATTGCATCCAACCTGAATTTCCATATCTTGGAATGGAACCGTAAAAATCAACATAGGTTGCATAGATGAGCAGATATGAGAATTGTACAGTTGAGTTTTTTCATCCAGCCTGCTTTATATCAATGCTGACACTAGCTGCCGGCATATGGGACCATCACTAGCATCTTTTGATCTAAACATCATCTGAAAGCCAAAGGGTCTTCAAATGCAAGCCTTTAAATTTGCAAATTCATGACATAATTGTTTTTCTTGATCCTTTTGATAGACAGAGAAAGATACAAGTCAAACATATATCTTTTATCAGGTGTATTCAGCTCAGAATTTGCTTTGTGTAGATAAGCGAAGTGTAGAAATATCAGGTGAAGAGCTAGCCCTCCAGTATATAATGGAATATCACTATATATTTTTGTGCTCTTCTGGCACTCGAGAGTGGTGTGGTATGGGCTTTTGTTGGCCGAGTAAGTGCTTTTCTAAGTGATCGCAAGAAAGAAAAAGTCAACTTACAAGTGATGTCTCCCCTCTTATTTGTTCTTTCTCTATTTCTCTTTTTCTCTAATACAGAAAGGGTTCAAAGACACCAGTCAGTATGTAGTTGGAGAATTGGCAGCCCTAGAGAACGAGCAGAATCAAATTGACACCCGTGCCGCGCTGGTGGAGAACCGCCTCCGCTATCTCATGGACACAGGTACGGTGCCCAATTACACTGTAAACAGTTTTGGCAAATTGAGCGTTCACAAACTCTTATAGAGTTTTGGAAGTGTGAATCTTTGAAGCCTGAATGTTCAGCAGAACTGCCTTGAAAATGAAAAGGCTGCGATTTGCTGCCACCTCTCTGGGCCCTGGTGATAAGAGTGCCTTCATGGGAAGTGATAACTCGCCCTGATATCGTGTGAGCCAGCACTATTGAACAGTGTGCTCAACCATGCAGAGCCTGAATACATATCTGTGCCTCATTGATATGCCCCTGCTTAGAAAAAAAAAAATAGTAAGATCTTCAGTGTTCTACAGATTCAATAGGCAGAGTGTGTTGTGTGTGTGTCTGAAGAGAAGGAAGCTAGCCAGCTATATTCCTCATGAAACACGCTGTACATAGACTGCCATCTCAGTGAAAGCTGTCACCGCTATCTGATTGTGGAGAGGAAATAGATTTACAGCATTGTAAGGGCGGTATACATCTATTTAGAATATATATTTATGTGGCGGGGGCACAAATTGCTCATCTGTGTCTCTTATAAATGGAAGCATAATGCACAAAATGGTTTTGGATTATAGTGACAAAATCATTTTTGCGTTTATCAGGAATATTGCCACAACTTTAAAATAATTTATGTTTGTGCCTTGTATAAAACATGTATGAATGTATGTACTAGAGAATTATCTATTTTTATTTGTACATATGTTGTCCCAGATTTTCGTTCTCCTTTTTTAGTAAGTTTTTTATTAATATATACTTTACAAATCCTGCACACATTTGTTAGTATTTTGTTAAATTGGCTGAAAGTGTTCAATGAAATATAATAGAGCCAAAAAAGTCTTAAGGCAAATACCTTTTCTTCAGTTTTTAAGAGGAATGGATCCTTAAAGTGAAAGCTTAATATTTTGATTGGGGTTTAGAGAACACAGTTGTGTTATATGTGGAGCTGTATTATATTATGGGTTCAGAAACTCCTTAGAGAATCAATATTAAGAATATTATTTTGAAAAATTAACCATACCTGTATATTAAATGAATAGCCTTTCTGTATAAACCTATATATTTTATCATATACCTATAACACATATGTATAGAACTCTTATCCTAATGATAAATCAAATAAACTTCCCTGCAATCGAGCCAAAAATCTTTCTGACATATAGCCAGAAATGTGCATATAGGAGGTTGATGTACAGTGCGCATGCAGGATGACTTCAATGTGCCACACCCTACGCATTTCGTTAAAAATAATGTTCTCAGAGAAACCAGGAAGCACATATGTGCCCTGAAGACATTATTTTTAACAAAACACGTAGGGCAGCACCCATTGTCTGATGGCATCACGCATGCACACTGTACAACAAATTCCATTATGCACTTTTCTGGCTGCTACCTTATGAGTACATTTATTGAATACATTTTATAATATTACGCTATGTGTGGCTTACTTCCTTTTTGAATACATGGCATATTGAACACCTTGGAGCGTTTGAAGAAAGGTCCCCTATTGTGGACAATTCGATGCCAGCTGTTTTGGTACTCATGAGTATGGAATGAGCGCATTTGACCTTCATATAAAAAGGGGTCCTGTTGTTTGGTAAGAGGTGCAATTTTTATGGTGACGTTGAAGGATTGACCTCAGGCTGAAACTCACGTGGTGTTGAGGGATCTATGATTTGCTGATACTTTGTTTATGTGGTTTTTAGACTTGTAATCTTTGCAAGTGTTCACAGTGGACTTTGGGATTTTTTATTTACAATGTTCTGTTTATGTTACAACGCTATTCTGTGTTGTTGTACTATTGTCACATTTAAAGTGTTAGCACTGCATATATGTCTGAAAGTTTTTTTGGCTTCATTGATTGCGGGGACGTTTATTGGATTTATCACTAGGATATCACATTTAAAGTATTTCTAAAGGCAAAAGTTTTTTTTTTTTTCGTTTTGGATACAGTTTTTATTGTAGTCTCTTGAGACCCCCAGGTAGGTTTTGGTGTAGGCTGTAAGTGGGCCAAAAGTGTTGCACACAACTCACTCTGATTTCTCTTCATATCAGCATTCTTCTTGCACTGCAGCAAAACTGATTGGTTCTTTGTACTTATTCTCCCTCCCCAAGCCTAAGTTTTGCTGGATATGAACTGCAGGAAGCTGATACTGGGTCATATTCAGGTTATTGCACCACTTGCATTAAAAATATAAATTTACCAATGTACAGTATTAATAAATACAGAACTGCATTTATTTATGTTTTCTAAATCTCCCTGAAGTTCTAATGACACAAAAGTTTTGCAGAATTTGCAAAGGTTAATTCCCTACTGTTTTTGTTGTCTTCTCTTAAAAGCTTTCATACCTGTTCAAGACTTGGAATTTGTCTACTTTGGAAGTCCAACTGCTATGGGCAGTCTGAGCATCTCTGTTTTTGGCTAGGCAAAAAGGAGCCTGAGCAAAGCTTCATGTAGTATTTGGTTCAAAATTCAGAAGAGCTTATAAAAAAATAAAAAACAAATCTCCAAAACTAAGCTTATCTCCACGTGTTCAGGTCTCTGTGCTCACAATTGATGTTAAAGGGCCTGAGAGAGCTTCTGCCATTTAAAGCAAAATAAATATAAAAGTGTGCGTGTGTATATGTGTGTATGTATATATATATATATATATATATATATATATATATATATATATATATATATATATATATACTCTCGCGTACATCAATTTAGTTGTATCTAAGCTAGACAACAAATAAGAGCAATACATGCTATGGAAAATTAATAAATAAATTAGACAAACATACCTCTTCTTTATATATCACACAGTATGGCAATCACTTATGAAGCAAAAACAATATTGATTAGAATGCAACGTCTCAATTCACAAGAAAAAAATATATGCATTTAAGACTGTTCTATATCACATATATAACACCCAGGACCTCCTGGATAATTCTTTGTATTGGTATTATTTACCACAACCCAGGAACAGTTGTTGAGCTACCAATGTAACCACATCCCACAAATTGCCATACTTTACCGGTAACTGGTTCTTTTTAATTTTTAATTCATTCTCTTTATTCTTGCTGAAAACAGACCGATAATATAGAATTGTGCTGTTCACCAGATTTCTTCTTGATTGTGTGTATAGTGAATGTGGATTAATTAAATCACCGTAGCTCTGTTGCTTCTGATTGACCATTGGTGGCAAATGTAATTAAATTAGCGCATACACTTAAATTAGAGCATACAAATATAGGCAGATTCAAGTAAAAGCTTCTGTAATGTTTTAGATTAGACATTGCCGTGAATTCTCCACATTTTTTTTTCTCTTTTTACGTTGTCCCTAGATGAATTCAAAGTAATTGGGGTGGTTAATTTTATTTACACAGAGCCGTTCACAGCGCATTAAATAATAGAGATAATTGAACAAGAATTGTCAAGTGTGTACTGATATCAGACATATTACAGAAGGAAATGTGCGTAAAACTTCATTTCTATGCAGCCATTGTTTATGGTAATTAAGTACACAGATTTATCCCTTGGTTGCCTTCCAAGCTTATGGCAACTGCTATTGTTGTGCTCCATTAATATGTAATCAGGAAATAGTTTAATTTTCTAATCTGCAGTTTGAGAATTCACTTTCTAACAACTCTTAATTACTGCATTGCCCTAATGATGCTCACGGTTATGAAAATTGAACCAATAAGCTGTGCCCAGGAAGCCAGAGGGGATTATAATTGCTGAGGTGGTGCTTACTTAATAAACTTGTTATGCTTTCACCAAAGGGGAGCCAGGTGTCCTTCAGCAGCGGACCCTTTTATAGAGCACCATTGTTTAGGACTTCCTCCTCTGCTATGCTGTGCCGCGCTTTGTTCTGTGCAGTTCAAGTGGAATAAAATTTAAAAATGAGGAAATAAAACAATTCGGTAAATGAGCCATTTTCACTCTTCAATTTTAATGATCAGTATTGGTATCTTCAGAGGTTTGGTATAGTTGCGCTCTGAAATCCGCGTAACTATACACCTAGGGCATGCATCTAGGAGGACTCATTTTTCCCTATTGATTTTGGCACGTTAAAGGGCAAATCAACACAAAGTTATTTTGCTTTTGGCATGGCTGTAGTTTAACTACTGGTTAACTTCCTAAGTCTCTTAAGACCCCCAGTGGGTAGGCTTCTTTGGTGTAGGCTGTAAGTGGGCCAAAAGTGTTACTTTCTTGCAGCTTTGACACCAAAGTTTTTTTTGTAATCAAAGTTACTCCAACATTGAACAGTTTCTTTATCTGGCCACTGCTGGCCAGATTAGTTAATACAGTAAAACCTTGGATTGCGAGCATAATTTGTTCCGGAAACATGCTTGTAATCCAAAGCACTTGTATATCAAAGCGAATTTCCCCATAAGAAATAATGGAAACTCAGATGATTCATTCCAAAACCATTTATTCATAAGTCCTTCCGTTTATAGTCCATATAAACAGATTCTAGAAGTGTGATAAGTTGTGTAACCATAAAATGTCCATTCACAAATGGAAGCCTCCATAAGGGGATTTAAAGCAAAATCCAGCAGGCGCTACAGAGTATAAAAGAGAAGAGAGGCGCCTCTAAGTGTAGCAATATGGTTACATTTATTTAAGGTACAACATTTAGCAACTCACATTGTTGATGATTAAAAGAGGCACATCTAAGTGCAGGCATCCGGGGTAAAGCTGTCCACATAGACCATCCTCCGCACCGCCAGCGCTCACAGCTGTCAGTCTGCAATCGTGACCAGGAAGACTACCCTGCACTGGAGCGATTTGAAAGCGAGGTTTGAAGCGCTCGTGGAGCGAAGAGTGGAAGGGATGACGTCGATGGTGATGTGCCTCTCTTCTCTTTTATACTCAGTTGTGACGTGACACTACTTGTATATCAAGACATGGCTTGTATATCAAGTCAAAATGTATTTAAAAATGTTGCTTGTCTTGCAAAACGCTCTCAAACCAAGGTTTTACTGTATATTTTAAAGTAATATTAAAGTCTTATTTTTTTTTGTTATTTTTAATCATGTTATACTTACCTGCTCTGTGTAGTGGTTTTGCACAGAGCACCCCGTATCCTCCTATTGTCGGGTCCTTCGTGGGATTCCTGGCCCCTCCCTCCTGTTGAGTGCCCCCACAGCAAGTAGCTTGCTATGGGGGCACCCGAGTCGAGCCACTGCTCTGTGTGTCCATTCAAACACAGAGTCGTGCACCCCCCCTTCTCATTGGTTCACTGACTTTGACTGACAGCAGCGGGAGCCAGTGGTACCCACTGTTGTGTCTTAGCCAATCAGGAGGGAGAGTCCCAGACAGCTAAGGTTATCCAGCAACATCGCTGGATTGAGATGGAGCTCAGGTAAGTATTCGCGGGGCTGCTGCACACTGAAGGTTTTTTATCTTAATGTATAGAATGCATTAAGATAAAAAACCTTCTGCCTTTAGAACCCCTTTAAATATATGTTTTTGGTGTGATCACTCATTAGACCAAGACATTTTAGCACAGCTGTAAAATGCAGATCAACAAAAATACATCTGAAAAATCATTTCCAAAGTGTCCTATTGACGCCATAGCGTTGTACTGCGCTAACATGCAAAATGTATATTAACGGGCGTCAGAGTGTGTTAAAACAAGACTAAAATTGATAGAAATGTACATGCATTTTAGCGCAAGTCAGTGTAATTGACTATAAAGGTAAATGTGCAATTTATGTACAAGGAAAGTAAAAGACAAAAAAAAAAGTTGCTAGCACGATTGGCATGAACATAGTTTCATGTTAATCACTAAGCATTCACTTTGTTAAAGCCCTGTACACACGGGGCGAATTTCAGGAGACTCAATAAAAACCATCTGAAGTTCGGCCTGTGTGTATGACAGCCAGTCCAACAGAAGTGGGCCATTTGACCAGTTTCCCGTCGGACGAGAATGCTGGAAAATCAGAGTGTTCAGACCACAACAGTTTAGCGGGAGAGAGGGCTGTGCTAACGTTAGTACAGCGGCTCTGACCGGAGCTGTCAGGTTTTTTTAGTTCAACCTGCTGGGTTGAATGAAAAAAATCCATTAGTGTGTACCAGGCTTAAGTGAGTAGTCTCTATTCCATTAGTAAACCTACTCAATTTGATCCATATCACTTAAGGTGACTTGCTTGATCATCTGCTTATTTGGCCTTTGGGTGTGGATGCCATTGGTACAAGAATGTTTGAACTGTATCCAACAAAACTTTGCATAGGGGCTTTCTTTTTAACCTGCACACTTATGAATTTGACATTTATTTTGATTGTACTATTTTAATGTATTTATTTTTTGCTAGCATATTTCTCAGTTCGCTGCATCCCTAAAGGATATATTCATTCTTTTCTGGTGCAATCATTGATTGTTTTCTGTGTGGGTTATACAGTATAAGGCCAGGCTACACTGTGCTATAGTGTAATAGTGTTTTTTAATGTCTTCTGTATTCTTGTATGTTTTACTGCTTAGCTTTTGGATCACTTACCAGCTGTAATCTCCATACACTGATCTCCCAACAGGGAAGGACCTCCTTGCTTAATTAACTTTAAATGCCTTTTTATCTAGGTAAGCCATTGATTGAAGGAAGTGTTATATGGTCTGTATAAAATTGAGTTTAACCAAAACTGGCCATAAAGGTATCAAATTTTGACTGATTAATGCTGGCCCCATCAGCGACACTTGTATCGACAAAGGTTGATTCTTCAGCTGAATTCTGTTGATGGAACCAGGTGGAAAACTGTTGCCTGAACAGAATCTGCATCCAGGTAGATGCAGGCATTGTATGGGTATTCTAGCAGCTGGCAGTGTCGGCCAGGGGCGGACTGGATAACTTATGGGGCCCCCGGGCAATAGGAGATTATGGGGCCCCCAGGCAATCAGAGATTATGGGGCCACACAGTATGCACACACACAGTATACAATCACACAGTATACACATACATGTACACACAGTATACACAGACAGATGTAAAAAAAAAAAACACAGACTTATACATACTGTCCCTGGTTTTACTGAGGCTGGCAACCCTGATGGGGCCCCCTAGTGGCCCAGGGCCCTTGGGCTGTGCCCGAGTGGCTCAATGGTCAGTCCGCCCCTGGTGTTGGCTGTCAGAATACAATGGCCCACAGCTGGAGATTTGTCCACCCATGCTGTTAGAATGGATGGAGGAATCTGATTTCATTTGTGGCTAGATATATATATATATATATATATATATATATATATATATATATATATATATATATATATATATATATATATACATATACATATATTTTTTTTTATTTTTTATTTTTTTCTCACAAAAGTGAGTACACCCCTCACATTTTTGTAAATATTTTATTATATCTTTTCATGTGACAACACTGAAGAAATGACACTTTGCTACAATGTAAAGTAGTGAGTGTACAGCTTGTACAACAGTGTAAATTTGCTGTCCCCTCAAAATAACTCTACACAGCCATTAATGTCTAAACCGCTGGCAACAAAAGTGAGTATAAATAGTAAAAATATTTCCAAGTTGTGCCCAAAGTGTCAATATTTTGTGTGGCCACCATTATTTTTCTTTCGTTCGTCGATGGACACAGCGCCTCCTTAATCTTGACTATTGGGTTATATCGCCTCTGCAGGAGTAGGTCTAGGCAGAACAAAAACAACTGGCTATGCCCATGGGCTGTTCTCAGTCAGTACATAACCCCCTCCCTGCTCTAGGTATTCAGTTTATTTCTGTCTAGTCAGGAGTAAGGACCTAGCTCCTTGCTGGGATCTTTTGGTCCTAGCAAATTTTACTTTTTGTCTTTCTTCCATGCATTTTCTCCTGGAAGATCTGCAATCAATTGCCGGGCAACGGGCTGGATAATCTAGATCCAGTAGTCTCCCCAGTCCAGCCAGCAAGCATGTGCAGACTGCAGCTATGCGCTAGGTCGGCCGCAACTAACGGAGGCTGGCCCGCGAGTTAAGCGTCTTGTAGGGTCGCATACGAACGGGCACTGGTCCGAGTTGCCTCGGCCCCTTGGCCAACAGCCCTCCACTTCGGTGGCAAGGAGTTCTGTCTGGAGGGTCACCCACACCATGGATCAGTAAGTACAGTCCTCTCTTTCCCCTTTGTGCGGTTTGGGGTGGATGCAGGTACCCTTCAGGAATGGTCGGACCTGCCTGCAGGATCCCTCCTCCCATCCTAAAGTCCCTTAAAACTGGGCTTCCCCCTCCCCCTACGGACTGGTGGGAGTCCCAGGACAGGCAGCAGAGACCCCTGGGGGTCTCCCTGGCCATTCCCCTTCTGGGTGTGTGTGTCCTGCCCTGGCGGTATGGGGGGTTCTAGTGCAGGAGACCCCTAGGGGCATGCCCTGCTGTGTGTGCAATGTGAGGTAGTGCGCAGTTTGGGGGTCCTGGTGCAGAGTGCACAGCGGTGTCCCCTTAAATGTTTACCCTGCCTGGTGGAGTACAATACCTTTTTGGAAGGGGGTCCCCTTGCAGAGGATGCAGCAATGTTGAAGGCACAGAGAGGATCCTGGCAGCATGCTTCAGCATGTCAAACGGCCGGCGGCCATGTTTGGGTGGTCCGATGACATCACAGCGGCCACTTTCCCTTGGTCTGGCTGGTCTACGGCCGGTAGCCATGTTTGTGCAGCCTATGATGTCGCGGCGGCCATTTTTCGTTAGTCTAGTGAGACGCTACAGACGGCTGGAATCTCGTGGAGATGCCAGAGCTCCTCCTCTTCCTCTTCCTCCTCTATGCTTCTCTTCCTGTCCCGGAATATATGAAATGGACACCAACATTGGTGTTTGGGGGTCCTTGTGTATCTTCCTCTCTGCTGATAGGTACCCTGGCCATTGGGGTGTCCCTTAGTGGTGCCAAAGTTCCTTTGTACTACCAGGTCTTCCCTATGGAGCCTCAGGGTCACATCTCACCCACTGATCCCCTCGTGGAGGTGGCAGGTCCCTCGAAACCCCAGCTTCCCATGGTTGCACTGACGGCGGACCTTGAGTCATTGGTATCCCGGGTGGAAGTAGCGTGTGGACAAAGACCCAGGAGGAAGCGTCCCTTCCTTCCCCTGCTCAGTCTGTCTCATCTGATTCTGAGCCTGATGCCGCCGGGGATGTGGCCCGTCCAGGGGAGTTTAATATCTTGCCCCCTGACCCGGCCGTTAGTGAGGATGACTCCTCTGCGGTCTCAGCAGCGAGTGAAAAAGCGCTGGTGGACGCACTTGTTCCTGCGGTGTGGGAGACTCTAAAGATGGAGGACACGGCTGACAGGGCCACAGATGTGGCTGTGTCCTTTGGTACGCATAAGTCACCTCGCACACCAAGGGTGTGTCTTTATCTGCCTTATTTTGATAGGTTTACCTATAAGGAATGGGAACAACCAAAGTCACCCTTTGTGGTCCCCAAACGTTTCTCAATACGCTACCCCTTTGAAGGATCACGTTTAAAAAGGTGGACTACCCCACCAGTGGTGGACCCTCCTGTTTCCAGGTTGAATAACGCAACCATGATCCCAGTAGAGGAATCCCCGTCCTTTAAGGACCCGGCTTACAGGAAAGCGGAGGCTGTGGCATGCAGCATGTTTACTATGGCTGGCTCGGCATTGCGTCCATTCTTAGCCTTGGCCCTGGTGTCACAGACCCTAACTGAATGGCCCAAGCTTTTGCGCCAGGGTCTAGGTAGTGAGCAGGTTCCCGCTGCTTATGTTGATTTAGCGGACCAATTGGTCCATGGGCTACAGTATATTTGTGATGCAGCCTTGGATGCAGCTCCTGTGCTGTCCAAGCTTTCTATTTCAGCGGTGGTGATTAGACGTGTGCTGTGGCTTAAGAATTGGTCGGCAGGCCAAACCTCTAAAAAAGCTCTTATTAATCTGCCCTTTTAAGGCGACCGCCTGTTTGTGGCTACCCTGGATGACATCATTAAGGGTGTCACAGGGGGAAAGAGTACCTTCCTGCCTCAATCTAGGAAAGGGAAGGAGCCTTGTCGCAGACGGGGCCTTCCTTCTCAGCCCATAAGAAATTCTTCTGCTCTCCCGGGACTGCAGATGAAGGAAACAGATCTCTCAAGTCTTCCCCGGGAAGTTCCAAGTAATCTTGGTCTGGTAAAGCCTAGAGCAGGCTTCTTCGGATCCACTGACAAGTCTCCTTTAGCATGAAGATCTGCCCTCACCCATTGCCGGTCAAGATTAAGGAGGCTCTGTGTCCATCGAACTAAAGAGAAAATGGGATTTTTGTACTCACTATAAAATCCATTTCTCTGAGTTCATTGACGGACACAGCACCCATCCCTCTATGGATTTTTTTATACTTATTTTACTGCTTGCTACTAAACTGAATACCTAGAGCAGGGAGGGGGCTATATACTGACTGAGGACAGCCCATGGGTGTAGCCAGGTGTTTTTTTTTTTCTGCCTAGTCCTACTCCTGCAGAGGCGATATAACCCAATGGTCAAGATCAAGGAGGCACTGCATCTGTCGATGAACTCAGAGAAATGGATTTTACGGTGAGTACAAAAATCCCATTTTTCCAGCACTGCCTTAACCCTCTTGGGCATGGAGTTCACCAGAGCTTCACAGGTTGCCACTGGAGTCCTCTTCCCCTCCTCCATGACGACATCACGGAGCTGGTGGATGTTAGTGACCTTGCACTCCTTCACCTTCTGTTTAAGAATGCCCCACAGATGCTCAATAGGGTTTAGGTCTGGAGACATGCTTGGCCAGTCCATCACCTTTACCCTCCGCTTCTTTTGCAAGGCAGTGGTTGTCTTGGAGGTGTGGTTGGGGTCGTTATCATGTTGAAATACTGCCCTGCGGCCCAGTCTTCAAATGGAGGGGCTAATGCTCTGCTTCAGTATGTCACAGTTCATGTTGGCATTCATGGTTCCCTCTGTACTGTAGCTCCCCAGTGCCGTAGACCATGACCCCCCACACCACCATGCTTGACTGTAGGCAAGACACACTTGTCTTTGTACTCCTCACCTGGTTGCCGCCACACACACTTGTTACCATCTGAACCAAATAAGTTTATCTTGGTCTCATCAGACCACAGGACATGGTTCCATTAATCCATGTCCTTAGTCTGCTTTTCTTCAGCAAACTGTTTGCGAGCTTTCTTGTGCATCATCTTTAGAGTCAAATATGTTTTATTATCATTAACAAAATAAGGTAACAGGAGTAGCAGTCAGATGTCAATAGCAAGGGTAGTACAAAGTATGTCACATTTCCATTATATAACACAAAGTTGTGCCAATAAGAGCACCAATATCCCACCATCCAACAAAAGCAGATGGTAACAACCTGTTCAAGGAGACGTGAGGGCTAATCTGGTCGAAGGATATAACATCTGAATGTGGGGTAAGAAATTATATTTATAAAAAGGAGGGAGAAGAAAAGTATAGGGAAGATGGGAGAATGGAAGAGAGGACAGGGGTAAAGGTGAGGGGGGCTTGGGGCAGACCTTGGTGCAACAAAACCTGTATGGTGTAATTAGAATGTGTGTCCGGGTTGACCTTGGGATGCCAACAAAGTTTTCAGGGAGTCCGATGCAGAGTAGTCAATCCATATGAGCCATAAGATCTTAAATTTGTCAAAGGTGTCATTATCCAGGGCTAACATCTCCTTCATGCGCATTATGTCATTGACTGTGGAGACCCATAAGGCCAGGGGGGGGCTAGTGGTAGTTTTCCAAAATAGGAGTATAATCTGTCTGGCTTGTGCATCATCTTTAGAAGAGGTTCATTCTGGGATGACAGCCATGCAGACCAATTTGATGCAGCGTGCGGCATATGGTCTGAGCACTGATATGCTGACCCCCCCCCACCACCACCACCACCCCTTCAACCTCTGCAGCAATGCTGGCAGCACTCCTACGTCTATTTCCCAAAGACAACCTCTGGATATAACGCTGAGCACATGCACTCAACTTCTTTGGTTAACCATGGCGAGGCCTGTTCTGAGTGGAACCTGCCCTGTTAAAACCGCTGTATGGTCTTGGCCACTGTACTGCAGCTCAGTTTCAGGGTCTTGGCAATCTTCTTATAGCCTAGGCCATCTTTTTGTAGAGCAGATCCTCAGAGTTCTT